>NC_056726.1:288110242-288320242 GCF_019279795.1 Protopterus annectens | reverse complement strand
ATTTCAGCTTTGGTGAACACCTGGTATATATTCTCTTCAGATTTTTATTTGATTTATTGGGCAACTTTGACTTGTTGAATATATTTTCTCTTCCTCAATTTATGGAAGTTAACTGTGTTTGTTCGATTCTAATGTTGAAAACTGCAGATGTTCCAAAAGTTTTGGTGTGTGTGTGTGTGTGTGTGTGTGTGTGTGTGTGTGTGTGTGTGTGTGTGTGTGTGTGTGTGTGTGTGTGTGTGTGTGTGTGTGTGCGTGTATGTGTCTGTGTATGTGTGTGCTCATACAAGAGTGTATGCAGGTTAGGGTTACAGTAATGGTGAAGGGGTGGGGATTTATTTAGTATCTATGGTATGTGTCAAAGGGTCCTGTGCAGTAGTACTGCTACAGAGAGGGGTTTTGTATGGTATTGTGTAGGGTTAGGATTGAGGCATGGGCATGTTTAGGATTAGGGTGAACATACATTAGTAAAATGGGCAGGGGACAGGTAAAGCCTCTCATTGCTTTTAGTTTACTAGTGTAATCTCTTAGACTTGTTCCTTTTTCTTTTTCCTTCCCTTAGATACTCAATATACTTTGGAATACTTTTATTTTCTGACCTATATCATACATCCAGCATTTGATCCTTTCTTGAAATAGAACTAGAAATCTGTAATAACCAAAAAGTAAAGACTAATCACTTAACTGTACAGAATGCATTGAAATGTTTTAGTATTTAGCATTTCAAGTTCAACATCAGTATTACTTAGGTGTTCGCGCCATAGCAGCATCACAGAAGTAGCAGGTAAAAGTCCAAATACATGTAAAATAAAAAGAATAAAGCAGGTAAAAGGCCAAATAAATGTAAAATAAAAAGAATAAAATGCACAAGAATCAGGCACTGGGAGTTAAAGGCATAGACATAAGTTAAATTAAGGAATGAAGTGTGTAATATACCAGACAGAGCAGCTAGCTAAGGTCTTGTGCCCTTGATAAAAATAAAACTGATCTTTATTATCATACTACATGTGAAGGAGAAAGCTCTAGCATGCTATGGTTGGTGATGCATATCTTCATTAGTTTTATACAGAAATGAGATAATGATGTATATTTCCTAAAATACACTCTTACTGGAGGAAACATTAAGTATTTATGTTAGTAAATATAGGTAACAAGTATTGGAGGAGAACTGCAGGGTCTGCAAAAGGAGAGAAATGCGGGGGATGGAAGCAGGCATATGAACATGCTCTGTCTCATGATTACTTATCATACAAGTCAAACATCACTTAAATGGGCTGTAACTAAGCAATGGAAAGTTCTCAGTAATAGAGTGCATTAAAAGGTTTGGTATCTGCTATTATATCAGCAATGCAGCACTTATCATCAAAGGGTAAAAGGAAGGCTTAGGCAGGCAAAGCAGATTGTGTAATCATATGCGGAGTGTTTCATAAGTGCCTCAAGTATGCATAGTGTGATCTAAGGTTTTGTACTTAATAATGTTTATGCCAGTCTCTATATGAAGGCTTGTACTAACTTGTCTAATGGTTACATTACATTTTAGCCATAGTATTATTTTGATCAGCTATTGGTTGTGCTCTATTTTTTACTTTCATTGTGATATAAGTGCCTGAACTGAGCCTGAAACTAGAAAGGTGTGATCCATACTCTATCCCAGTAAACAAACAAGCATACATATATCCAGATGTACATGTATACATATTTACATACATACTTAAATCCACATGTTAAAGGAATATTAATTTCAGTATCAATTATCTTTATATATGCGCAGGACTGATTTTTGTAGACAATCTCACCTTCCTAGATAAAGAGTCTATAACTATGCTAACAAAAGCACACAGGAAATATGATGAAGCTGTATTATATTTGGAGATGATGGGTCTGTTACTGTTTCATATTCTGAAAGCAAATACTTGTGTTTCATAAAGGAAATGTCTAATCCTTCTCATTACAATCACCTAAGTTGTTTGTCTAGTCTCTATGAAGGTATCTTACCTGCTGACGTTATTGAAACAAGCTTTTTTTATGTCACAAGTCGTGTTTGACTAATAGAGGGGCACCTGCTTGTTCATGGATCTAACAGTGCAGTCTGCTTACTATTATGTTAAATGCAGATATCACTTGTACACAAATTATTTTGGAAGTATAAAATATTGCATCTGTACAATGAAATGGCATGTCACAAATATCACTTAGATTATATAACGAGGGAATAAATTCATGAGTATTATTACAAGTTTTTAATGTGTGGAAGAAGGAGAAATATCAGCAAAAGAACTCTTGCACACCTTGAAAAGGACATGAGCAAGTAAGACACATGTTAGCATTTTTAACATTTTATAAAGTTGTAATACAAGAAAAGCAAATAGGAATTATTTGACTTAGGCCATAGCCAGAATTAAAGAAGATAGGGTATAACAATCCTCCAGTCATAGGAGGCTGCTGTTTGGATCTCTGTGACTGAGGGTGTAAGCTTACCTGAGCATAGGCAAGGACATTTTTCTTCTTTTAAAATTATTTTTTTTTATTGTCCTCCACCTTAGAGGCTTCTGCTAGAGTCAGGAGTGGAAAGGTGACTATGGCTCAGCACTGTAACATACACACTAGGAACAATCAGTTTATAAGCTTGGTAACATGGAACATAAGAGCAGTTCACATCACGTTAAAAGAAAAATAATGTCCTTTCATTGGATAGGGAGGGTTACAGCATCACTTTTTTAAGGAGACTTAATTAAATGTTAGAGCCTTAGGGAAACTGCAGTTCCTTGTGGCAATAGTCATGACAAAGTAGGAAAGGATTACATGAGAATAGCTATTCCTTTTCGTAAAGACCTCAGAGTATATCTGACCAACATGGTAATTAGTAATGTAGGATGAGGCTAAGATAACCTCTCGTAAAAGGATAATAGGGAATGTATACACCCCTAATTCCACTGATATAGCTTTTTTTGAGTAACTGTTTGAACTTTGGACATCCAGTTATAATCCAGTTATAGTGGTGAAATTTAATCTCACTCTGGATCCTACATACTTTGTTTCTGAATGATGTTTATGTAATCTACTGAAATGCTTTTTTTTTTCTCATGCACATACAACTCGCTTATATTTTGTATTCCTTCTGATATCATGTAACTGTATTTTATGTATATTTCAAAACTGGTGTTAAATGTGAAGTTTTTCTCCCAAGCCTGTATTGCAAAAGGGTTTATCCCAGTCAGACTTTTCTTGTAAGTTAAGATAAAGAAATACATGTATGAATAAATAAATACATGTATGTATATATATATATATATATATATATCACAAAGATGAACTGAACAGACTAGTGAATAAATCCAAATGAACCAGGAATCCAGGACACCAATTAGAAAATATAAAAAGAATCCATTTTTATTTTAACCAACAGTTTTAGTGCTTTCATCTCATTGTAGAGACTTCATCAGAAACAATTAACCACATTTAATTACACTTTATATAACCCTTCAATCAATGACATCACACAGTTAATTAAGCATTTAAACAAACATCTACCTAAAAATGTATATCCAACCAAAATATGTATATTTAATACATATATACCTATTGTATTATAAAAAATAACTTTTTAATAGATGCTGACACATTAAATTTTATTTTAAAAACATAATAGTTAAAACTTGTGTTAAAATTCATTGTTGTATACTAAATCTTAATGAATAAATACATATATATGAAAATATTTTATGTAAATATGTAAACTTATTCATTTGTAAATTCTAAAAGTTCATATTTTAAAATAAGAAGAAATATGTGTTTGTATTTATCTATACATACATATAACTGTGAATAATTCAAATATTGTTAGCCCTTTCTACAAGTAATGGTATTAAAGACACTGTTTCATTCAGTCCTGGGGGAAACATAGAAGCCAGTCTGAACTGCCATTGACTTTCCTTCTTTTTTAACAGATTTTTCCAATCCCCACCTCTAATGTCTAACTTGACAGTGTCCAGAATACCAAAAACAAATTTCTTAAATTCTAAACAAGATACACTATGTTTGTACAGGGCATTAGTGTTCTTATGATTCTTGATATCATTTAGGTGTTCATAAATTCTGTTTTTAAGTAATCGTTCGGTCTTGCCTACATAGAAATATTTACAAGTACAACACAAAGCCAGGTAGACCACTCCCCTGGTGTTACAATTGCCATTTTGTAAATATACCTTACTCTTCATGACATTGTTCAGCCTTAAAATAGGCTCAACACAAATATAAGGACAATAATGACACATACCACATCTTTTTGTACCTTGTTTGTTTGGAAGAATGTTAGGTCTTTTATATTCCAAAAGTTGTTTCATATTAAAACCCACTTTGTTAACAAATCTGGGTGCACTACCCAGCTTCTTGTATATATATATATATATATATATATACATATATATATATATATATATATATATATATATATATATATATATATATATATATATATATATATATATATATATATATATATATATATATATTGTAGATAAGCTATATGACAGAAAACAGCAGCACAGCAGAGATCATATATTAGAACTGAATAAGATGAGGAATAAGGGTATGTTAGGCTTGTTGAGATATAGGCCCCCACAGTGGAACAGTGATTCATATTATCTTCAGAAAATAGGTGATGGGGGGGCAGAACAGGCATGATATTAACATACAAAGTTCAAGATGCAGTCTTTTCTTTGAGGAAAGCAGGGACATAGTTTTATCTGACTGAATGCTTCTTCTAGATGAACTCAAGTTAATACTGGAAGAAGGTGTAGCTAGTTTATGGAAATGGCTCCTTATAGATGGTGAGATGAAGACTCCTGGAACAGACTGAAAGACATAATAAAAGAGGTCCTCACAGTTAGTCAGCTAGAAAAGGAACTTTGGAACCAATGTGGTGGGAAGGGATAAAAGCGACCTTTCATGCATACTAATGGCAGAAGATTAAAAGAATTATAGGACAAGTCTGAATGTTCTGGTCCAAAATGGAATGACAGGAAATATAAATTCAGAGATGAAGAATTTGATCAGGCAATAATGATGAGGACTGAGGGACTTAAGAAGCCATACTGGGATTTCAAGAAAATAGCCCCAAATCTGTTATAAGGAAATTCATGGGAAGAAGAATCAATCAATTCCTCTGAATAATAAACAGTCAGTATACCAGGAGTGTGGAATCTGATTTAATCACTGAACTTACATTTAGAATATGTATTCACTGGTGTAGTCAAAGACTGAGGTGAGTGATCCTAAACGACTGACTCCACCAATGGAAAGTTATATAATCTTAGAATCAGAGGTGATCTATTATATGAATACATTAGTTGGACTTTGGGAAATTAGAGCTACTGTTAAATAAATTAAACAAATTAACGATGAGGGATCTGACAGCATCCCACAAAATGCCATAAATGGGGGAATCTACAGAGAAGAAATTGCAAATTTTATATAATCAAATTACAGTTGATGGTAAAAAAAATCCTTCTGTGAGTAGTGCAGTTTTCAGTTTTGCCAAAAGCCAAAGTGGAACCACTGGATCTAGACGATTCCTGCCCGGTTTACTATCCTAAACACGGTTGCTGAAATATTAGCTGAAGTTCTTGCCAGGTATCTAAAAAAGTATTGCAAGCCCTAATTCAGCTTCACCGAATGCAGTCATTCCAGGGGCAACAACTTTCTGTTAACTGGCAAACTATGGCTTCTTTAGTATAAAAATATCATCCAGTAGCAGTTAATGCAGGGATAATCCTATATGGCATCAAAAAGATACTTGATCCTGTAGAATGGCCCTCTATGTTTCATTTTTTGAACAGCAAGGGATTTGGTGATAATTTTCTAAGATGAGTTCTAGCAAGATTACAAAAAGAGAGGCATGGTAAGGGAAATGTCCTTCTTTTCACAGATGGATGCTTGAGAAGATATATATTAATAACCCAATTTGGCCTGTCTTACTGGTGTTTCAGGAGCTTAGTAACTACTCATGGATGATTTGCAATGGGAACAAAGCAGTGATAGTTAATTTCAATAGAAGTAGGGGTAAGGAACCAAGTCACTCTATCTTTGAAGAGGAATATTACATTTACCTAGGATTAGAGTTTAGTGATACATCTGATTCCACTGTACAAAAAAATCTGAATAAACTTGAAAATAAAATGATCCATTTATTGGCAGAAAAGGTTTCTAAATGTTGTACCTTAACTGGAAAGTTTAAACTATCAAGTCATTATTGTCATTATTCTTCTTTATGTTCTTCATGTTCTTCAAGTTACATATCATTTATGAAACAACCCAGTGGATAAATGCAAAAACCTACTGCAGGAGATCCGAAATAAACTAGTAATATGGCATTAGGTAGCACTGACAGAGGAGTAGCCAAATTCAGGCTTTATTTGTAATTTGGACAAGGTGGATAAGGTGTGCTAAGTTTTACAAAATATATACTTGTATTTAACATAGGTCAATACATAAGAATCATGGAGAATGCCCAAAAGCTAGGAAGGCTTATTGGAGTATACTTTGGTTTGATAAAATCCATTCCACAGGTATGGACCTACAACTGAAGTTGGCAACTGTTTAAACAAGGAGATCTGACATTTGGCACTGACCCTACATATTGGATCTGAAGCTACTCTAAAATTAAGGCAGTTAGCAAAAACAAATCAAGGAAATATGGATGGAAAATTATATACTGAGCTTGACAATGGAATGTAGCACAAAACTATATAGGTTATCTAATGGACAGCTCATGCCAAAGTTTATCTTGTTTCAAGCTATCATACATAATATGGCTTGTCCTCCATTCAGTGGTACACTTATGTTCCACAAGTAGCATGGTAAGAAACTTCAATATTTTCTCCAAGAATGGTGGGTGAAATGTACTTTGGCAGATGTGTGCAGGAATGAATAAGGTAGGGGCAGATTCATCTACAAAGATGGTTAAAGGAGAAAGGTTTAAGTTCTCACAAAAGGACTTTAGTCTGGGTGACATAACTTAGAAAACCTCTCTTTCTCAGATACTCAATGAGAGGAAACGAGAAAATACAACAGAAGGCAGGGAATTTATGGAACTGGAATAAAATCTAAACACTACAATATGACATTGTTGCACCATTATTATTTAATTAATAGCAACTAATTAAATAACAGTAGCAGATGCAAAGCATATAGTGTGGACTTGTCCAATGGCTAAAATTAGATGAAAGTAGGCATCTAGACAATCGGTTGACATTTTTGAGCTAAAAATCACTTTCACCTGTGAGTTATGTGTATTGGATACAGAGGAGGAGCTACTGAGATGGACTAGCAAACAATCATAGATCAAGTTCATATTATCAAGTTTTACCAAAGCTATATTGACCTAGTAGTAGAAAAGTAGAATTAGCAGTCCTTATGGATCCCAATGGGTTCATAGGGTGAAGACGTAGAATGCATCCAGAACTGGATTATTGCCAATCACTTGTACCGTGACATTGCCGTGACTATTGCCTAGGCTGTCCATGCCACCTGGAGGAATTCTATTTGTCCAGTCCTTACTCCTCCCATTATTAATAATATGACAGGTTGGCCTTTATGTAGAAGGTTGAAGATCTTAGCTTCATTACCAATGATACATTGAAATGCAAGAATGAAGTGGTATCTGTAGGCAAAAATTTGTTTTCATCTCTTTAACAGTATGTGTATTAAACACCCTTCCCTTTAGAAGGCCTTGTGTTGGTTGTATATTTGTTGGCATCTTCTTGTCTTGATTACTGAACCTATGTCAATCCGTGTCTCCCAAACTGCAAACTTGATTGTTTGCAGCTAGTTCGAAATTCCACAGATCAGTTACTTAGAAGTATTTTGACTTACTTTTATATTACTCTGATTCTGCAGAGTCTGCACTAACTGCCATCTTGATCTTGATTCTTTAAAATTATGATCTTGGCCTATCTATTCCACCATGACATGCTTCTCCATATCTTAAATAATTCATTTTTCCCTACTGTTCAATTAGGCCCCTTTGATCATCATCTATAGGTTTTTGTAGGCTCCCCAGAGTGCATATCCAGACATCTGCTCCTCTGTCTTTTGGTCATCAACCTTTTTCCCTATGTGATTAGGGAATATTTCACTCTAATAGGTGTCAAAAGGTCTATAAATACTTACTTATTCTCTTCAATTTGGGAAGGCAATTAATCCAGAGCTATTACTGCTAATTATTAAAATTTTATTTGCAGCATATTTATCATTTCAATGTCCATTTTTATATTGTGTTTGTTATGTTTCAAATGTTATTTCTGTGGTGCTTGATCACAACTACATTAATAAACACAAACTTGAATCCCAGTGTATAGAATAGCTGAGCCTCATTAGAAGGATCTTATCATCTATGAAAGTAGAAGTATAAAAATGGAATCAGTGTTGTAAATGGCTAGCAATATTCAATCATTTTGACTTATTTTTAAATGATGGGACAAAGTCAAAAGAGTCTGAATCACCCAGACAGAAATATATGAATTCATTAATTCACAAGTTCTGTTTTCTATGTATCTTTACCAAAAAGTGTTCCTATCAGAAATTTCTGACTCATTAGTTACTGTCTGTCAATCTTTGCTAGAATGCTGAACCACAGTATGTATGCACATAACACTGTTATGTTATTCAGTTCTGATGTGTTGCATTTAAGTGTTTCATTCCTGCTTTTATCTTTGTCTTCTTCAATTAATCTGTTAATAAAAATAATTTAATATAAAAAATAAAAAGCTGACTGAATTCCAACACACCCCATTCATTCAGCTCCTTTTTAACAGGTGACCACCTCATATACACACACAAACAAGTACAGTCTACCCCAGAATAACCACGTTTTGACTAGAGACACCTCCAGTCACTTAACTGTAATCAAGTGAAAGAAGACATTCTGCTAACATACCTCAGGTTGTTTCACATGCCTATGGATGTGCACACACATGCTTGCATGCACATGCATTGCCTCTGAGAAACCCCTCATTGTCTGACTTTAATCATATGACTGACATAGCTACACAACTCAAGAATTCATATTTATTAGGCTTCCAAGATGGCTGCACACTTATTGGCAGCTTAATTTCAGCTTTCCCTGTGTGAAAACAGAAACTCAGAAAAAAGAGCCAGTGAATTTGTATTTCTGGGTAAATTTTAGTTTCTGGTTAGTAGGTGCACTGTTTGGATGTCAATAAAGAAGAAATTTAGAAAACTTGAAAGAAAATCAAATACAAACGATGAAAAAGCAGTTCAAGCTTTAGCTTTGGTACAAGACATGACTTCTAGTAATCTAGAGGAAAAAATAAGTCAAATGTGCTCTGACTAAAATAAATGAAACACTGAATAAGTATATTGATTTAAATAGCAAAAGACTGGAAAAATGGAAGAAGCTTTAAACAGATATTCAGTTAACCTGATAAAAATTCAAAAATCAGAAGTGGAAATGAAGAAAAGGTTGGTGGTGTATGAGACTGAGGATACGCACACCTCTAGACTGGTAGCTCAGCATAATGCATCTGAGATACTTCAGGTACAATTAACACTAGGTAAGATGGCAATACAAGTCATAGCATGCTACAGAACCCCAAACATGTCCCTAGACTCTCACTCCAACTTCCTAAGCACCCTGGAATCTATGAAGGTCCAACCCAATACTGTCATACTAGGTGACTTCAACTACCCTTCCATCAACTGGGAAAACTATTCAAGTACCAATGTACTGGTCCAATCCTTTCTGGAATTTATCAGTTACAATGCCCTGGACCAGCTCATTCTGACCCCCACTAGAGGAAGCAACCTCCTCGACCTGGTTATCACCAACATGGGTGACCATTGCTCCACACCTATAGTCAATTCCTCCCTGGTTAAATCTGACCACAAACTGATCACCATGGAAATCTCCATCTCACCTACTCACCCCACTAAGGTGACCACCCTGCAAAACCTTTCTAAAGCCAACTTTGGGCTCCTAAAAACAGAGGTGACTAACTTTTTGGCACCCATGCCAATGGAAAATAGCTGCATGACTGCCGAATCATACACCAATGCACTGTATGAGCATGTACCTTCCCATACCAAATAGAACTAAGACACTCTCCTCCAAAAAAGGAAGCCAATCTGGTGGTCCCAGCCATTAATGAATTCTACAACAGAAAGAGAAAACTGTTGCAAAAAAAAAAATTAAATCACAAGACTGGAAAACCTCCCGTATCAGTCTCAACAAAAAGCTGAGATCCCTTATCAAATCCTCTAAAGCCAGCTATGATGGCAGAATTGTGGCTGACACCAAAAAACAACCACAAAGCCTTCTATAGCTATATCAAAAACCTCAAAGGCAATACCCAGATTTGCTCTGAGTTATTGCACAATGGCACCTCCTATACTGAGCCAACAGATATAGCCAACATACTGGCCAACAGATTCAATGCCAACTTTACCTCTCCCCCAAAGGGCCCTATCACAATACCAGAAGAAAGCCTAGTACCCACAGGTAAAAGCTGCATTATCCAAAGCCAAGAATACAGCATCCATGGGACCTGATAATATCCCTGGCTGCATCCTACATGAGCTACAAATGAAGTAAAGCCTTCGGTAATCCACCACGACAGGAATTCCAACTGAGTAAAAACAAAAACAATGTGGTATTTATTCAAATATTAAGAGCATATAAAAATAGTAAGATACAGTCCTCCAAAGTCCGATAAGAGCTTTTGGCAACTTGCCTTCTTCAGATCGTAAAGCTAGGACTGTTGTTTTTCACTTTTAAAAGACATACATCCAATACATTTCAAATTTTCAGAGAACACTTTACAGCAAGCCAATCATAAGTGTTTTCAGCTTTTACATAATAAATTCAATTGTAATTTCCACCAAATCGAAAGGACAGAGGCAATGCCTACATAGAAAAGCCAATCATACTCCTTGTAAAAGGACACGCATTCTCACTCTACCAATCATATCACTTTAATCTTAATGCAAATGCGATCCTATGCTGAAACAGGCCAGTGCATTAGAGCTATCAGAATGTGCTCTAAGTATTCAGATATGGTCAAAGAAATCAAATATATTACATCCTTATTTTTGGACAGGGGATATGACATAGAATTAATGAATGATGTTTCCACATATGTTATTAGCCAATGGGGAATAAAATATTTATCATTATTAGGTACCAATACCATCTTGAATGATTTAGAAAATACCAGAAACACAACACCTATTACTGGTAATAACAAAATAATTTCTAGAAATTTCAATAGAGCCTGTGTAATTGAATTTGGCCCATTTAGTCACATTATTAAAGACATCATTATTAAAAATTGGCGTTTTTTAATTAATGATAAGGAAATAGCAGAAATACTAGGCACTGAACCTAGGTTTGTGTACAAAATGGGTAAGAACATCAAGAAATATCTTGAACAAGGAAATAACAGGTAGTATGGAACTTATGCACACACATTTAAATGTGGGACTTGTAATCAGTGTTCAAATATAAATGAAGATAGTCCAATAATTTTGGGAAATAAGAACAAAACTAAAATCTATCCACCTAGAGGCAGCTGCAAGTCAAACATGTTAGTATATGTTGCATTATGTACGGTCTGTCCCTCTTTTTATATAGGGAAGACCGAGAGACTATTAAGACAAAGAGTATATTCCCATCTGTACTGCATTAAAAAGAAAGACATGAAAAATGCATTAGCCAGACATATAGTACAAAATGGTAGTGACCACCAATTCAAATTTGCTATTGTAGAGGTTATTAAAAATGACCCTAGAGGAGACAATATAAAAAATGACCTAGCCTATAGGGAGTTATATTGGCAAGTACTGACAGATGCCACAAGTACACCAGGTATTAATGATTATTTTACTATTAAACCTTTGTTATTGTTAAATAACTAACAACAGATATTAGTTAATTTTAACACTAGCCAACATTATATGGCAGCCTTATGTATAAATATGTTCAGGATTGTTATGAATGTACTATGGACATTTACATATACTTTATACTTATTTAAAAGTTTTTTACAACATACCACTTTAAGAATAGCCATGTTTTGGCGCCAATTTTAACTTAAAATGGAGAGTCTTCATTTTTTTAATTGTTCTGATGAAGCTAGCTTAGCCTAGTGAAAGCGCTCAACATTTCTTGTATAATAAATAGATCTTGGTTTTTACACTTTCCAGTGGATTTATTTTGCTGTTTCGTACTTGGATGAACACTTCGTGAAGATTACTTTGGAGTTAAATAAAAACCAGTGAGAAGGGTTGCTAGCAACATGTGCAGCAAGTGCATTATTCAACTCCTTTTGTCGTATATCCCTCATATGCTGTAGAATACGATCTTTCAACCGCTGGTCTGTTTTCCCAACATAGAAAGCGCTGCATTGGCAGCAGGTAGCTAAGTATATAATATGGGCAGTAGTACAATCTGCATAAACATTAAAGGTGTATTGTTTGCTCAGATAAGGAAGGAAGAATGTGTTGGAACTATCAATAAAGGCACATGCTTTACACCTTTGGCACTTAAAAGTGCCTTTTCTATCTGAGCATGTTCTGTTATATGTAAAGCCATCCTTATTGCACAAGAGCCTTTTTATATTTTTCTTGTTCTTAAACAAAAACTTCGGTTGATCACCTATCACATTCTTAATTTTTTCATCCATAGTCAAAATAGACCAAAATTTCTGTATTACTTCACACACTTGCCTGTTATCAGAGCTATAGGTTTACATACATTTCAACTGCTGTGGCTGACTGGCAGTGTTCACATTGCCCTGCTGTGTTAAGGTGGTCCTGTTGGAATAATAAGGGCACCCTTTGCCTTTTCTTATTTCCTGGTAACTTTGTTTTTGTAAAAGATTCATATCCTTATAGGCTCTTTCCTTCAGATGCATTTGTAGTTTTTGTTGTTCATCCATGAATTATTTGTCACCAGTGCATAGTCTTGAGACTCTCAGGATCTGATTTTCAAGTATGTTGTTAAAAATATGTCCTGGATGCATACTCTGCCTATGCAGATAGTGATTTCTCCAGGTGGCTTTTCTACAGATTCCTGTGTTTTGCCTTCACTAGGATGTAGATGGATCTTTATGTCCAAAAAATCAATCACTTCATTAGAATAGTTAGCCTTGAATTCTAAGAAACTGGTACTGCAGTTAATATAGTCAATAAAGCTATTCAGCTCATCCATTTTCCCTCTCCATAAGATAAAAATATTGTCAACAAAATGACCATAGTACATCAGATGTTTTTGCCATATGCAATTCTCTGTAAAGATTTCCTTGTGCTCCCATTCGGCTAATACCAGGTTATAGTAACTATTAGCTCATGGGATGCCCATTCCCACCCCCCATGTTTGTAGATAGAAGGCATCCCCATAGACAAAGATATTGTTCTCTAAAACTAGTTCCAATAGGGAGCATATAGGTTCTGCTAGAACATCGTTCCTTGCCAAGAAAGATCTAATGGCATGCAAACCATATTCATTAGGACATACTGTGAATAAGCTAGTAATATCCATAGTTAAAAGTAGAAGGTCATCAAATTTAGTGAGATTATTAGTTTGTACAAAGAAATCCCTCAGGAAACTGCCTGTGTCCTTCAGTACAGTCCATGCTAACGGTAGGGCCCTTTTCAATTCATTTTCTACATAAATAGAAAGAGATTCCATTATCCACTCCCTTCCAGAAACAATAGGACATAGGGGTGGATCATAAAGGTCCTTATGAATTTTTGGCAGGCAACTTATGCTGGGAAACATAGGATTGGGAGAGTCAAAAAACTCATATTGTTCCTGGGTAATACGTCTTTCCATTAATAAATCATATAGAAAGCTACGAAAACAATCAATCCTGACAGGAACATCATTCTTATTCAGTTTTCTATATGTAAGCTTGTCTTCCACCATATTTAGCATTTTATTCCTGTACCATTCTGCGTCCATCACAACTATACAACCTCCTTTATCCACAGGTTTAATAATCAAATTATCCATTTGTTTCATCTGTCTTAGTGCTTCATTTTCTTTTGATGTTATATTGTGGAAAGAGTCTTTTACTCTATTAGGAAAACTCCTCATTTTTGATATCTCATCCTCTCATAATCTTGAGAACAACTCCACTAGCGGAGCATTGGGCGGGGTAAATGTACTTCGTTTCTTAAGTGGGTGTGATTCATGTGTATTAGTGGATATATCCCTAATGAATGGCACACTGCTACAGTCATCCTGCTCCATAAAGGAGCAACTACAGACCCTGGGAACTATCACCCCATTAGTCTGATGAGTCTGGTATGCAGAGCTATGGAGCGCATCATCATGGACCTGCTTAACAAAGATATAGGCAATCTCCAAACTCTTGACCCCACACAGTTTGGTTTTGTCAAGGGGAGAGCCTGCCTGCTGAACCTGGTTGACTTCTTTGAGGTAGCCATCAAGGCTGTGTATGAGGGTAAGGCAGTGCATATAGCCTACCTTGACCTGGCCAAGGTCTTTGATACCATTCCCCACTCAGGTATCATTGATAAACTCACCAAACTAGAAATCAATCCTTACATCACTATGTGGCTTGCAAATTGGCTCGCAGACAGAATCCACAGAGTAAAGGTTGCGGATTCCAAGTCAGACTATTGATCAGTCATGAGTGGAGTCCCACAGGGCTCAGTCCTGGGCCCTCTCCTGTTTGGTATCTACTTCCCAGAAGTACAGGCCAACACAGAGGGACTCTGGCTGACCAAGTTCACTGATGACTGCAAGCTAGGAGTCATTACCAGTTCCCCAAGTGATGCATGCATCCTACAAAAGGGCCTCTCTGAGACCAATGACTGGTGTCGGAACCATGACCTGAACCTTAACACCAAAAAATGCATTATCATCCCCTTTAGAAAAAACCCAGTTCCCATGAATTTCCACATTGATAGGAGCCCACTGAACACTGAAGGGACTATAAGAGATCTGGGCGACAGCCACCTCACCTTCGACCACCACATTGCCACTGTGATCAGAAAGTCCTTTTATGTGGCACATCTTAAATTCAAAGGTTTCGCATCCAGGAAGAAAGAGGTCATCATCCCTCTCTACTCATCCCTCATTAGACCAGTCATTGAATATAACACCCTGTTTGGCATGTACCTGAACAGACACCGACTACAGCTGAAGAGGCCACAAAAGTGCCTCACAAAAAGGATCCTAGGCCTTAAACACATGTCCTACATGGACAGACTCAAGAAACTTCAGCTGTTCTCAGTCTCTTATCATCTACTTAGAGGTGATCTTTGCTTGACTTACAAAGCCATGTCTGACTCAGCCCTACTTGAAATGCTACACGTAAAGAAATCCCAATCCCCATGCCACACGCTCCAGAGATCACAACCTCATTACCACAATTAACAGAATATGCTGGAGGAACAAGTTCATCTCCCAAAGACTGCCCATACTCTGCAATAAGCTTCCCATTCATGTCAAGCAGAGCACCTCAATGGACCTCTTCAAAAGAAATCTTGACGAGTGGATGAGTAACAGAAAGTTCACTCCAGCGATCATTCCAGTTGCCCTACTGGATATGGGCACTGTGAATTAACACCGGGTGGCATGGTGCCTGTGCAATATTTTTTGGGCTAGGCTTGTAAAGGCTCTAGGGCCATTAGCCTAGTACACACCTATGAACCTATGAAGAGATGTTTCATAAAATGGTAGAATTAGAGGACAGAGCACATAGAGAAAACCTGAGCTTTTCTGCTGTACCAGAGAAACTGGAAGGAACAGCCTGTTTTAATTTTATGAAAGCACAAACAAGCAACTGAAATGGTATTCCTCAGCAGGAGTTGTTAACTGAAAGGGCACACTGTGAGTCTGCTGTAATATGGCCATAAGAAAGCAGTCAAGACTTCTAATAGTAAAGATGCAATCCTACCAGCAGAAAGAGTTGATTCTGACAAAACCAGATAGAGTAGTGGTACAGTGGCAGAGTTGTCACCTCACAGCAAGAGGCTCTCCAGTTTGATTTTCAGCTGGGGTGCCTTCTGTACACAGTCTGCATGTCCTCCCTGCATTTGTGTGGGTTTCCTCCCACATTACAAAGACATGCATCTGGATTGTTTCCCCTCAGGCTTCCACTGAAAATTGGCTTTGTTCCAAGTCAGACTTTCCTAGTAAACAAATGTTAAATAAATAAATAAACTGTGACACAAGAACACAGTAGTAAACATTGGAGACAATAGGGTGTTTGTGGAAAATTAGTACTCACTCTACTCCAGGCAGAGAGGAGTGAAGTTATTCCAGCAATCTTGGAATGTCGAGAAGCAGGTGTGAAATTCAAGCTGCTGTATCCCAATATTTTCAGAATATTTCCCCTGGAGGGTCAGATTAACTTTTTGATGCAGAACTTGCTGAGGAGGAAATACAAAAGTTTGTCCAACAAAATGTCAGCTATCAAACAGAAGAGAATTATGATTCTTATTCCTCTACTAATAAAGCTCATAGACTATGCAAGTGAAACCTTTTCCAGTGTTCCAAAGGAAAATGTTTGAGAGACAGGACTACATTGGAAATTAACCAGAGACAGGAGATGGGAGATAGAGATCAACAGGAAAAAAACATCAACTCAGAAATTAATAAATAAATGTGGGATTACAAAGCATTAATCACATTTGTGAAGCATGGTAGAACAACAAAATCTGGAAATATTTGACTTTTTTAACTTTGTTATACTTGTATGGAACCCCAAAGTATATACCCTACTTCGTGTCATTAATGTTTGGAAGAATTCTGATGAGAGAGTAAGAAGAAGGAAAGAAGTAAGTGTAAGTAAAATAATTTTAGTTCTTAGCCATATTTTTTATAAAACATGACATATACTGCATGTTATATAGTAAAGCTTTTTCAGTTATTTTTGCATGTAATATAGATACTAAAGTAAACAGGTTCATGTTTTCCTTTATTTTTCTTTCTTCTTGTTCAGTTTTAAAAAATGTAAGCACTGTAATGTTAAAAGAGAATAAAGTCTGGACAAAAGAGCATGACAGTAAAACTGGTATGCCTTTTCTTAGTTTTGCATAGGGGAATGACTGGATTAAGGTCCTTGGCTTGATTTAACAGCAAGTTTTAAGTGGAAACAAGTAAATAAAAGAACACTGAATGTAATGAAAAAAATATTGTAGCAAATAAATGTTCACAGTGCAACATGAGCAGCTTCTAGCCGAAGGCAACTGTTTAACTGGTTCTTATGTTTCCATGGAGACAAGCTGATAAGGGCAATAAAAAACGGAATACTTCTTTCTTTCAATGGCTGAAATATAATGATTTCTGAAAGCATGCAAGTTGTTTTCTACATCTGGAAGAGGAATAAAAATAAGACAAAACAGGCAACACTTACTGTAAGCATGTGTGCTAGCGTGGACGGTTACATTTCATTATTTGAGAATGTACATCGTTTTCTGTGTTGGTATTAACCAATATGGTATGGAGGTGTTCTTTGGGTGGTTTTTTTTTTGAGATCTGTCATTAAAGCAACAAAGTATTGCAAGATGTTACATAGGTTCAAATGGATATGAGAAGAAAAAAAAAATTATAAAAAATCAACCTGCCAAATTCATGCATGTAACACAAAAAATAGACATTTAAAAAAGATGTTATGCACAACAGGTAGGAATAATAACTTCTTGGCATAATAGTAAAACTTTCCATATTATCTTTGAATTTGAATGGTCTCACAGGTATATACAAAAAATAAATAGTAGTGAACTATATTAAAGAATGCAGAGTGCAAATATCTATGCTACAGGAAACACTTTTAGAAAGAATTGAGCATGTAAATTTGATAAATAAATGATTTCAGGGTGGTTATTCAGTAGAATACCTGTAAAGGGAAAGAGAAGTACTTCATTGCTAGAGAAGTTCCAATAGTGATAGAAGAGGAAAAAGAATAATAATAGTAGATTTGTAGTAGTAAGGGGCTACTTGAAGGGAGGGGAATTATGCTGGCATGTATTTATATTTCACCTGAAACTGTTATAATGGAGTTTAAGAAAATTCTGGGAGAAAGAATCAGTTTTCAACAGGACATATTACTTATTGGTGGGAGACTGGAATTTGATTTTCAACAGTGAGGATGTATCTTGGAGTCCTAGAAGGGAAAATATAACAAAAAAGGTAGATTTTGAAAGAAAGTTATGAAAATATTTGTTATCAAAGATGTGAATTCAGTAGTAGGAGCTCAGAAAAAATGTACATGTTATCCCCCAAGGTATAACAACTAGGCTAGGCTAGACAGACATTCTACTTCATAGGAACATGTGCATTTAATTGAAAGTTTTGATATACGTTGAATAATTATTTCAGATGATGTGCCAATAATAACTAACATAAAAATGCAGGGTAATGAATTAAAAATGAGACACCAGTGCTTTCCTGACTATATATTAAACAGAGAGGAATTTAAGGAATGGGTGGAGATTATAAATAAGGTAGAAATAAAAGAAAAGGAGATATGATTAAGAAGTAATCAGAATTGTTTAGAAAGACTAACAAAGGTAAAAGTATTGCGGAATAATGAGAATCTCACAGAACAAGAACATGCACAACTGCCAGGTGCTAAAGAGAAAACAAGGGCTACCACAACAATATGCATGAGTTCAGCAAGATTGTTGTTATACAACTGTTTTTTGATAATAATTCCAGAGTACCAAAGCTTATAGCTCAATGCCTCAGACAACAGAAAATAGAAAGGGTTGTTGCCAAGCTTAATGAACCCATAACAAGGAAAATAACCAGAGATCTTGTACAGGTATTATAAATATTTTGGAAATTTTATGAAAATCTTTATAAAATGTAGAAAAGTAGAACTCAAGAAAAAAAGTACAAATGGAAATGTTTATGGAAGAATTAAATATGCCAAGGTTAGAAGTAGATGAGTCTCAATTAGCAACAGGATAGGAGGAGAGGTACTGTTAGTTGTTGCTTAGATCTCTGTTGAAACTGTTTTCCCCACCCCACCCCCTAATTTCTGCTGTGTCTTCAGCTGGTATAACTGTTTTTTACAGCTTGTGTGTTATCTAACTCAAGGATCACTTGCATAAAATTAGACCTGTTAGTAACAGCCTGCATTTAATTACTGGAACCTGTGTTCTGAGAGACTGCTTTCCAATCTATCTGCAAATATACAGAGCTGAGTATATATTTTTTGGTTTTAGAGTTTTTAATTGTTTCTTAGATCTCTGTTAAAACTGTTGTCTCCCTGTTCTGAGAGACTGCTTTCCAATATATCTGAAAATATACAGAGCTGAGTATATTTTTTGGTTTTAGAGTTTGTACTGTTAGTTGTTGCTTAGATCTCTGTTGAAACTGTTTTGTCCCATCCACCCTCCCTATTTTTAGCTTGTAGTTTAAATTTGGTGGCTTTTGCAGTTACCCGCCTCACTGTAGATTTGATCTGGGACACTCCCCCAGTCCCATCTCTTTACCACATTCTACCTAATAAACTCTATCTGCACTTGTTTTAGTCCTTTTTTATTTAATTGCATTTTTAAACTGGGTTTGGTCTAATATTGCTACATAATCAAGTGTGCTAGCTTGCACTGCATGTGAATTGTTTTTACTACTGTTTTTGCTACTTTTCTATAAAAAAAAAAACTGTAAGCCTGTTTCCTACCTTTCCTGTAACTAGTGTTCCAGATGCAGATTTGCTGTATCCAGGACTGTATGTAAGCTTCTGAGCCACCCCCAACCCTTTCTGTGTTGGAGGGAAGCCTTCTAGCTTATCAGTGGGAGTGGTAAGCACTAGGTAACCTGTCTACCGCATAAGGAGTGGTTTTGGCCGAGAAATTGTAGATATGCCGTTTGGGCAATCTCTTCCATCTCTCTCAACTTTCTGATTTGAAACCCTGCATTTGCACTTGTTTCTGTCCTGTAACTCATCTAGTGCACATACAGATTCTTAGTTTTAGCACTTAAATTTGATTATTCGTGCTCAGCTTTCAGAACTTGTAAGCACGAAATAAGCTACTAATTACTATAGCACTCGACCTTCCTCATTACCTAGAGTAGAGGAAAACAGTTTTTGTACTTACTTTTCTCACTTGCTTAGAGAAAACAGCTCTTGTACTCACTTTCCTCACTTATCTAGAGGAAAATGTTTTTTTATTCAGGCATGTCCAAGGGTCAGCTCCCAGTGTTCTGGCCTGTCTATCTGATGAATCTGAGCATCTTGAGGCAATGTAGAAATTGCCTCATGTACACAGACAACCCTCTCCTCCTACCACCCAGCACTACAACCTGTGAGAGATGCACTTATCTAGCCAAACTGGAGGTAAAGCTCTTTCCAACCAAGACTGAACTTGACAGTCATGAGGAGAAGGTAAACATTTGAACCACACCACACTCATCACATAGTCTCACTAAATCTACACCACCAGAATCCACACATAGTAACACAAAAACATTCGCGGAGGCTCTCAATAATAATCTGTCTAAGCAACAGAGACCTCCAAAGCAGAAACGCAAGCAACCTCTATCCCCCAACACAACCCAAATGACACATAGCCCACAGACTCAGTGTGTCACTCAACCACAGCCAATAAGGCAAAACAACGTACCCAAGACTCTAGTCATAGGTGACTCTACAGTCAGGCACACTGATGTCCCACTCACCAGGCTAAACAAGGAGAAGGTTACTGTCAGCTGCCTGTCGGGTGCCAGGATCCGCCACATAACCCATGCACTCAGGTCACTCCACAATAAGTACAAATATGACTCTGTCATTGTCCATGTTGGTGTGAATGACCTGAGACATACCTCCCTGGACTACATGAAAAAAGACATGGAAGAGCTCTCCGATCTTGTAGCCCAGGCAGGTATGACCCTAACCCTGAGTAGCATTCTGCCATCACCCAGAATGATACCACAGTACAAGGACAAAATGATTGACTTCAACAATTAGCTAAGCTTCTGACATCATTCTAAGGGGATCCAGTATCTGTCTGCTTGGGATGACATAGTTGACAGACCACGATGCTTTGCCACAGATGGCCTGCACCTGCCACCCCTGGGATTCCTGATACTGGCTAAGGCTCTTGCTGCCCCTATAGTGCCTTTTTTAGGCAAGGTTGAAATAACAAATTCACCACCGTAACAGGAACAGGCAAGCAAAAACTGAGGGTAATGCTACTCAATGCTAGAAGTCTAAATCTCATTAAGAACATCGATATCTGTACAGTGACCTAGTTCAAGGCTCCAGAGAGCAGCCCTGCACTACCAGGCTATAACTCATACCACACTTTTCAGCCATGTAACCTGAACCAAAACACCAAAGGCGGAGGTGTGTCCATATTCATTAAGGATATCCACACCTCCAGGCTACTTGCTCAGCATAATGCATCCTAGGTTATCCAAGTGCAACTAACTCTGGGCGAAGTTGCAATCCAAATTGTAGATTGCTACAGATCCCCCACTATGCCCCAGGATTCCCACTCCTCTTTTCTTGATGTACTGGAAAATATTAGGATTCAACCAAACACCCTAATAATGGGCGACTTCAACTACCCCACCATTAACTGGGGAAACTACTCGTGTACCATCTCCTTAGCTCAGCACTTTCTGGAATTCATAAACTCCAATGCCCTGGATCAACTTATCCACACCCCCACCAGGGGCAACAATATCCTAGACCTAGTCATTACCAACATGAGTGACCGGTGTTCCACACCTGAAGTCAACTCCTCGTTGGTCCGATCTGACCATAAGCTAATCACCCTTGATATCCACATCCCGCCCCAACCACGCATTAAGGAAACCACAGTAAAAAATGTCTCCAAAGCCAACTTCATGCTTCTTAAGACAGAAGTGGTGAACTTCATGACACCCATGCAGCTGGACAATACAGTTACAACTGCTGAATCCTACAGAAATGCACTCTGCAAGCACTTACACAAGTGCATGGATCGTGCTATCCCAAACAGAACCAAGATGCTTTCCTCCAAAAAAGGAAGCCAATCTGGTGGTCCCCTGCCATAAACAAACTGTACAACAGAAGGAAGAAACTGTTGCAAAAGAGAGTAAAATCCCATGAGTGGAGGAGCTCCCTGGTCAGCCTCAGTAAGAAGCTCAGATCCCTTATAAGATCCTACAAAGCTAGCACCGAAAACAAAATTGCCACTAATTCTAAGGACAACCACAAAGCATTCTATAGCTATGTCAAGAATCTCAATGGCAACACCCAGATCTGCTCTGAGTTACAGCATAACGGCACAAAAATTACAGAACCAACTGATATTGCCAACATCCTGGCAGATAGGTTCAGTGCTAACTTTACCCCCCCACCCCATAAAGGGCCCATATCTATACAGGAAGAATACAGAGTCCCTGTAATCACAACTATGCAGGTAAAAGCTGCACTCTCTAAAGCCAAAAACACAGCATCCATGGGACTGGACAACATCCCAGGCTACGTTTTACACGAACTTCAGAACGAACTGGCTCCCCACTTAAGCACCATGTTCAATAATAGCCTCACATCAGGCTTTGTGCCCACTGAATGGCACACAGCATCAGTGATCCCACTCCACAAAGGGGGAGCCACCACTGATCTTGGGAGCTGTCGACCTATTAGCCTGACAAGCCTGGTCTGCAAGGCCATGGAACGTATCATCATGGAACTCATAAACAAAGACATTGGTAACCTCTAAACTCTGGATCCCACCCAGTTCGGGTTTGTGAAAGGCAGATCATGCCTCCTGAACCTGATTGACTTCTTTGAGGTAGTCATCAAAGCCGTAGATGAGGGTAAAGTGGTTCACACAGCCTATCTTGACCTCGCCAAGGCTTTCAACACCATCCCCCATTCTGGAATTATAGCTAAACTCACTAAACTAAGTATAAATCCCTATGTCACAAGATGGGTTGCCAACTGGCTCACTGACAGAACCCACACTGTAAAAGTTGCAGACTCCAAATCTGACCTCAAAGCAGTGACAACAGTCCTGGGACCTCTACTGTTTGGTATCTACTTCTCTGAAGTACAGGCTAACACAGAAGGCCTCTGGCTAACAAAGTTCACAGATGACTGTAAACTAGGAGCCATAGTCAAGTCCCCAAATGATGTGGACATTCTACAGAAGGACCTCGCTGAGACAGATGTCTGGTGTCAGAGCCATGGCCTCAAGCTCAATGCCAAAAAGTGTAGTGCCATCCCTTTTGGTAAAAACTCTGTACCCATGAACTACCACATAGGCAGCAATCTACTTAACACTGAATGTGTGATAAGAGACCTTGGGACCCAGGTGGACAGTAGTCTCTCCTTTGATAGTCACATCACCACAGTAGTCAGGAAGTCCTTCTACATGGCACACCTCATCATAAAAGGGTTCTCATCCAAGAAAAAAGGTCATTGTTCCCCTCTACTTGACACTCATTAGACCCATTATAGAGTACAATGCCCCTTTTGGAATGTACCTTACAAGACATCTGCAGCAGCTGGAAAGGCCACAGAAGTGCCTCACAAAGAGGATTACTGGCCTCAAACAAATGCCCTACACTGACAGCCTCAAAAAACTCCAGCTTTACTCTGTAGCATATCGCCTACTCCAAGGTGATCTCTGCCTAATATATAAAGCTATGTCAAACCCAGAGCTGTTGGACATGCTACACCTAAAGAAATCCCAATCCCTCCAAGCTACACGCTCTAGGGACCTAAACCTTGTCACCACAATAAACAGGACATGCTGGAGGGATAGATTCCTGTCCCAGAGACTTCCCATACTTTGGAACAGGCTACCCATCTATGTCAAGCAAAGTTCTTCATTAGCACTCTTCATGAAAAGTCTTGATGAATGGATGGGAAATAGGAAATACACCCTGGGGATCACTTCTGTGTCTTTGCTCGACAGTGGCACAGGAAAATAACTTTCTTGGGTGGCGTAAGCCAGGGAACCTTGTTGGCTAGGCTTACGTAGGCCCTTGGGCTGATAGCCTAGTACCTACCTATGAACCTATGAAGATGTGATAAAAATATCAATGTATAACAATCTATAGGAAAGTCTACAGGAATAGAGTTTAAGATGCTAGCAGGGAAGAAAGTGATAAAGATCTGGAAGATTATGTTTAACAGCATTTTAAAAGGAGGAGAAGCACCAACATCCTGGAAGAAAGCTGTGGTGGCTGTAATACCTAAACATGGTAAAGACCCATCAGATCCAGCTTCATATAGGCTCATTTCAATTCTAAATATTATAAGATGTTTATGTCTATAATGACTAAAATTGGGAGACAAAGGTTTGACAACATTAACAGAACAATTATGATACAGAGAGAAGCCGAATGTAAGAAAAGACCACTGTTGGTGTTGGGTCTTGATGCAGAAAAAGCATTTTATAGAGTTAGCTGGGATTTTATGAGTAAGGCAATTGAAACATTTGCATTCCCTAACAAAATAATAAGGTTAATTAGGAGGATATATGAGCCATCAGAGGTGAACTTTAAAGTGGTGGAGCTCCACTCTGATATGTTCTGCTTGAACAGAACCAGGCAGGGGTGTCCTCTTTCCCTTTTGTTATATGTGATAATATTTAGAACACTGGCAAAGAAACTAAGGGATCAAGACCTTCAAGGATATACCCCCAGATTCAGCAAGCCCTGCACAGTGTGGTGGAACAGTGCAGCAGCTCCTGGAGGCAATATATTTGTCGTGCGATCAAGGAATAAGATGCAGGGGTGTGCACAAGCGCTCCTGCACTATTCCTGCATGGACGCAGCTCCTGTATGCAAATTACCCCATTTGCAGGTGAAAACCATGCAAATGAGGTGAATTTGCAATCCAGGAAGCTGGCCGCCGGACATGCAGGACTAGTGTAGTCTGCAGAAATGTACTCGGTTAGTAACCGAGTACATTTCTGCAAACTACAAAATGGAGCCATGACAGCTCCAAATAAAGTGTGTATATGATGGGAAACCAAATGGCTAAATATATGGCCATTGGCATGGAAAACAGTTTCAAAAATAAGAAAAAATATTTTAAATTTTTTTTAGCCGATTTCAGCTGTTTAAGTGTAGGGCAGCGGCACACATACAGGATCAGGTCGAAAATATAAAAAATAACCTGAAATAAGCATTCTAACCAAAATCACTATTTTGTCATTATACTCAATGGCAGGCAGAAGACGACATGGCCAGTGAATAGTGGCTGCTAAGGGGGGAGGTTCAGTGTGGGACCTGTAACTATGTATTAGCAGGCAATCCTATACAAATGAGGAGAATGATACTGAATCCCAGATTTCCCCTCAATGCTAGTCAGCACCCCACAGTGTAAATGCAGGAATAGCATGGTTCAAGCCTAAAAGTTAGCTGACATCACAGGGGTGTGTTTCAGGCATACTGTAAGCAGATTGGAGCCCTGTGGCTCGGGTTTGCCCTTAGCTTAGCAGAGCTAAGCAAGGGGTGTGTCTGAGGCTGCCTAGCACTCTTTACATTGCCTAAGTGGGGTGTGCGCGCTGCGCACCGGGTTTTAAAAGAAAAAAAAGTAAACTAGGAAATAGCAGCTCTGTGCACATTTGAGCACTGTGTTTGTGCTGCACACCCCTGAGCTTAAACAGGAAGGCAACGGGATGGGAAAACAGTAGTAGGAAGGTAATCAAGGAGAACTAGTACAGCTGGCAGGTGAAATGTATCAGAATCACCCAATTACACAGGCAGCAGCCCAGCCCAGCCCAGAACACTACTGTAAACTATGCAAACACCTTTCCCTCTGTTTTTTTCTCACATACTCTACACCACCGGTGTATACAAGTGGGGAAATTTTAACAAACAAAAAGAACAAAATGATAAGGGCTGCAGTAGCTATCATACATCAACATGTGGAAGAGGCTGAGGGTGGTGAGGATGAGAATGCTGTCGACCAACCCACAGTGAGGGGATGGAGAAGAGTGTAGAGACCAGGGTAACCTACCAGGGGCTACATAAGCTGGAGATAGTGGAGCACTATAGGGTGGACAGGGACCTCCTACAGCAAATTGTTGAGCTGTGCCCGCCATGCCTGACACACAGAACTATCAGAGCAGAACCCATCCCAGTGGATACCAAGGTATGTGTAGGCCTAAGAATACTAGCCACAGGTACCTTCCAAAGGCCAACTGGGGATATCATGGGGATCTCACGGGTATCAACATCTAGGGTGCTCCACCAGTTCCTGGATACCATGTCAGCACATGCCGGTGAGCATGTATATTTCCCCAACACCCGTGAGGCATTGGCCAGCAATATGTGTCTCTTCCACCAAATAGCAGAATACTCTGAGGTAGTGCATAATATAGAATGCACGCACATATGCATCAAAGCACCACCTGGTAAGCAGGGTAGGGTCACCATCAACCGCAAGGGCTTCCTCTCAATCAACTGCCAGGTTGTGTGTGATGCCCAGGGCATTATAATGAATGTGTGTGCTGGCTACCCTGGAAGCTATCATGACTCCAACATCTGGCATCTGACACAGCTGTATCAGAGATTTGCCAATGGAGACATCCCTAAAAGTCACCAAGTGGGGGATGCCAGTTATGCACTGGGGTTGTGGCTGATGACACCCATCAGAAATGCACAAACACCTGAACAAAAACTCCATAATGAGGCACACACACAGACCAGAATTATAATAGAGTGTGTGTTTGGGATGCTCAAGTCATGGTTCCGGTGCCTGGACACATCCAGTGGAGCCTTGCAGTACTCACCAGCTACATGTACTCAGATTGTCATCATATGTGCCATGCTACACAATATGATCCTGTGGAAACAGTTGCAGCAGGAACAGCATGGGGCAGTGCCACACAGCTCAATGCCATTGCCAAGGCCTGCACAGGCACAGAGTGACTCATAGGAGGAACAACCTGAGCCTGCCCAGTAGGCAGAAGTAGGCATGCCCAGTATGCCCTGGCCTTGGCAAAGAGGCAATGCATAGCACATACACTGACACAGTAGGGACCCAGGAAATGACACCACTCTCTGACTCGCACATACAGTAAAAGGGATACCAAACATGACACTACCTGTGCTCAACCATGTATAGGGAATGTACTATGTGCATCCGACATAGACAGCCCTCCAGCACCATCCTCAATACTGACACAGCCACAAGGTAAGTCACTTTTCCTACCAATTGCCGAATGGAGTAGTATGCATTGTTACTTGTATCTATGGTATGGATGTGAGCATGCAAGGGAATTGGTTGGCTGAATGGGATGCCAGCAGATAGTAGACACCTATAGTGGCAGCATGAGATCTGTAACAAACACTGGTGTCACCATAGTAGCCAGTACTACACATGGCGACAAAACCCAATGCAGGAAATGTGCTGGGCCACATGTGTGTCCATATGACACACACGTGCCCGTCAGGGAGGCCCACATACCCAACAACAGTCTCAGCCAGCAGGACAGGTGTAGACAAACACAAACAAATACCGTGCTAAGGCCTCTGAATTATGGCTATGGGTAACCCCCCCCCCCAGGCCTACATAGACAGACTACAACAGATCAGGCAGTGGGATGTTAGTTCTGAAGGGTAAGAAGTCAGAAACTGATATGTAGGTCAATCATACCTAAGACCTGTAGTACACTGATATGCCTCTAGTCAGCATGATAGGTTAGAATATAGAATGAAATGGAGTACCTGACATACCAGTACAGTCATAGCAAATGTGTACAAGTGTCAGGTGTGTGTCCCCAATCCTATGTAGAAATGTAGTAACAGTCTGGTGTGCCCCCCCAATCCGATGTAGACACATAGTAGCAGTCAGGTATGCCCCCCCATTCCCATGTAGAAATGTAGTAACAGTCTGGTGTGCCCCCCTATCCAAAGTAGACAAGTAGAAACAGTCAGTTGTGCCCCCCCAATCCTATGTAGAAATGTATTAACAGTCAGGTGTGCCCCCCATTCCTATATAGACATGTAGTAACTCACAGGTGTCTTCCCCTCCATCTGATGTAGACATGTAGTAACAGTCAGGTGTGCCCACCAATCCTATGTAGACAAGTAGAAACAGTCAGTTGTACCCCCCCAATCCTATGTAGAAATGTATTAACAGTCAGGTGTGCCCCCCCATTCCTAT
Organism: Protopterus annectens; assembly: GCF_019279795.1. Lineage (NCBI taxonomy): Eukaryota > Metazoa > Chordata > Ceratodontiformes > Protopteridae > Protopterus > Protopterus annectens. The sequence continues at coordinate 288,292,130 of NC_056726.1, read as the reverse complement.
ATAGACATGTAGTAACACACAGGTGTCTTCCCCTCCATCTGATGTAGACATGTAGTAACAGTCAGGTGTGTCCCCAATACTATGTAGACATGTAGTAACAGTCAGGTGTGCCCCCCATACCTATGTAGACACATAGTGACACACAGGTGTGCCCCCCAATCCTATGTAGAAATGTAGTAACAGTCAGGTGTGCCCCCCCAATTCCAACATAGACATGTAGGAACAGTCTGCTGTGCCTCCCCAATCCGATGTAGACACCTAGTAACAGTCAGGTGTGCCCCCCCAATCCTATGTAGAAACATGTATGTGTACGTATAATACCAGTGGAGCACAGATTACCAGAGGTGGCCAATGTAGCCGGATAGATTGTAGCATTTATACAATATGCAGGTATGCATGTGTTAGGTTGGTGTGTGTCTCATATTGTGTGACAGCGGTCAGTATGTATGCATGGTGAGGTTTGTCCTGGTGGCCATTGCCCAGTACTGCCGATGATAGGGCCACGTCCTCATAACTGCAGTGTCACACACAATGTTTCCCAGTATAACACATTCTAGCAGTAAGCCATTGTAAATGTATGGAGGTAATATGCGTCACCGTCTGAAAGATGGACATGGCATGACTGTTGGGCCAGATATACAAGCAGTACACAGGGGAAAGTACCCCAGACAGACAGTGTATAATGTGTAACCTATCAATGGATACACCCTTGGAATTGCACATACAGGTTTGCAGCACATTATCTGTGCTTGTAGTAGGGAATACCAATGTCACCTGGCCAAACACTTGCAGATCACAAAGGCCATAGGAATGATGTATTGAAAAACAGCTGATGTCCCTACACAAGCCAGCATAAGTGGAATGCCCCATGCATATCTGTGAGTCATATGCAAGTAGTGTCCAAAGCACACATGCACCCAGCTCACCCAACCACCACCCACAGGTACCTCTTCAGTCCTATCCCTGCTGTTGGGAATGGGTATAATATGACCCCCACCTGTGTATGGAATACTGAAATAATTAAGCATGCAGTGCAGGTGTCCCATGCAGGTGTGCCCCCAGCTGTAAGCAGCACCCTGCCAGCATCCACACCACTTGATCAATACTGACAGAAAGTATTGGCATGAACACCTAGCACACCTACTCTATCACCCCAGGGGAATATACTATATTGCAGTCTGGGACTGTAGGATGGACAGAATGCAATGGCCTGCTACAGCTGGCCTGCATCACTACCAAATGGCCTACAGTCCTCTGCCAAAGGCCTGTGTCTCGCCTGTACTGCCAGTGCATGTTATGTCATGGACTCCCAAATAACAATATAACACAGTCCACAGAACCCATATGCAAGGCCATGTGGACAAACCACAGTAACATGTCCGCCATGTCCCACTGCATGAACTGTGGATCAACACCAATATACTGCAGTGATGAGGTGATAACTATAGGGAAAGTATCAGAGAATGTTTGCATAATATATAGAAGAGGATAAAATAGCGGGGGGGGTGGGAGCATGGGCAGCATGGAATGTGCAAAGTCTGAAACACAGCCGTGTGCACATACTATACCTGGCTGCAAACACAAGAATGGGTGGCTACAAACCTGCACATAAACCACAATAGAGGTAATGTCCTGACTTATGACCCCTGCCTCTGGATAACCTGTGTGAATCTGTACTGCTGTGAGGCATTGCCACAGCAAGATAAGGCCATACTGTCACGTTGATGGATGTACAAGTATGGGATCCTCTGCCACCATTGTACCAAGGTGCTGAATCAGTTACACGGGCCCAGCAGCAAGTGTTTGCAGCTCCCCCTCCAGAATGGCATTAGTTTTTAGGAATATGTAGGTATATGACCACAATACTGGACACAACTACATTCACCCTCTGTTCCCCAGGACATCACTGTGAGCAAAGCTGTCTACCTGACAGTACTTGATGACATAAAACATCACAGTGCATAACAGTATGCATGTCTGAATATCTCTGCTAACACCAGGACCATGTAGCAGAAGCATCACAGACACAGTTACCTACAGTACCCACTATCCCTTGCCAAGTCTGACACCATATTGTCAACTGATATACAGATATAATGCAGAAACAGTTTGCTAGCTGTAGGTGTAGAACACAAAAGTCTGCACTGGAGTACAATCTACCTGGAATGGATCCACACATTCAATACATAAGGACATACTGGGCATGCACGCACACTTAAAGAAATTAAGCCCATGTTTGGCAACAACAGTGGACCATACATATCTGACAGTTGCAGATGTTAGTACATACACTCTTCAGTATGCACCAGTCATGCTTTGCACACACATTGGATAGGAACACACATATATATCCAAGGACAACACACTCTAATATGCCAAAAGTACACATACATAAATGTGTGGAAGAGAGTGACAGTGACAAAGAGCCTTCTTTCATGAGGTCTTTCCCACCCAGCACAGAGCCAAATGTTTCCAACCACATGATGTGAAAATGTCACTCACCATAGACATTTCCCTCTGGAATCCCTCAGCATTATAGACTCTGTGGTGCTGGTGCTAACTGTGCAACATGACTGTACTAAGTGGTAGTCATCTAGCAGTTTTATACACGTACCTGTGGAATATAAACCTGAGTGTGCTTGAGTGTGGTGTGTCTACCTCTAGATGAATGTGTTATGGCCCATGTACACACACTGTCCTCCCCGTTACCCTACTTTGGCAAGCCTGCTGATGTCAGTCACTTTGAAATACATCTTTGGGGAAGGAATAGTCCTGTAATCTCTGTGGCGTGTCTATAAGTGCATACAACTAGTGATAAACTTTTTAGATAGGAGTTCTAATCCCAGATGTGCAACTGTGTGTGTGTGTGTGTGTGTGTGTGTGTGTGTGTGTGTGTGTGTGTGTGTGTGTGTGTGTGTGTGTGTGTGTGTGTGGGTGTGTGTGTGTCTGTGTTTGTCATTCATATCATGTGTGGAGGTGGCTGTGAGTGTGGATTCATTGTGGAGCAGATTGTGCAAATTTCTTATATGGTGGGCCTATTATATGTCACAACGTCCACCTTACAAGGATAACAGATGTCAAATAGCCGAGAGGCTGGGATTGCCAATCCAAACCCCTACATGTGAGATCAAGGCCTGGTGAACAAATTAAATAACCCTTGTATTACCCAGCCCATGTCTCATACACAAACACACTTACCTAGGCAACAACCCCTTTGTTGGTAGTACCTTGCATATTGCCCACAGATAGTAACTGTGGTGTGATTGCACTGGACTACAGAGGGCATGGCACCCTGTCACATCATTACAATAGGCACATGATTGCAGACAGTGCACCTTCACTATGTTCCCCACTGGACGCCTGCAACAACTGCAGTGCCATCAAATGTGACCCACAAAGGACATACCATGCCTTAAACACATGCCCTGCATGGACAAATGCCACTGACACCAGGGAATACCTGTATCATGCTATCAATATAGGTGCAGGGTCAACCTGGTGCCATTACCAGTTGCCACCACATGAGTGGCACATCTGATGATAACAATTTGTGTACACAACATGGGCCAGACACCCCAGGTACAGTTCCACATGTCACTGAACATGCATGTGGTATGTGTTCACATCCCAGACACTGTCCATGTCATGGGCTATAAAACTCATACATGGCAAGCATTGCACAGCACTGGCCACACACAATAGTAACCCAGGTGACTGGATGATGAATACAATACCCACCTGTGTGGGCCAATCCAGACACTACACCCCTAAGCCACACTGCAGACCATTGTCATGTGGCCTGATGCCAAGGTATACCCTTCACCTAGCCTTGTGCAGCCTTCCTGCACAGTCAACCACTACACACCTGTGAAGCAATTCAACCATGCATGTCAGTACTGTGTCTGAGTATGTGGAGTATGATGATTTTGACCACATTCACACTCACTACAACTCCCATTGGCCTACTGAAGCATGCCATCTGATGTCAGACACCTTCACATACCCTTTGCCCACATATCATCCAGATAACCCCTGTGGTGCATGTGATACCTGCGTATTACTGTATTGTGGCAAACTAGCTAACTGTGTTAATGTGTGTGAGTCCCTGAGAGAGTGTGGCTGTGTTGATGTTGACACCTGTTCATGCGGAAAGGCATGTGTACTACACCTTCCTTATTGCTCTTATATAACTGTCGCCGATGTCACACATCATCAGATATACCTTTGGAAATTCCCCAACATGTAAGCTATGTGGCGCATGCAATAACTGCATAGACATGTAATAGCAGCACATAGTCAGTTAGGGGTTTGAAACTCTGTACTGGTAGGTGTGTGACACAAACATGCTTAGGTTTTACTCTCCCACCCCCTCCCTGACTTACTTTGTCTCTGTCTGTCTCTCTCACTCCCTCTCTGGTGGATATGGGGAAGTACACCTGCTTTGCTTAGGCAGCAGCTTGTGTTTTGTAAGTGATGCTCATGATCAGCTGATGGCCTCTGCATGAATTGCAGTTCATCTCTAGCTGATTGCATGTGGAACAGCTGTGGTAACATTCCCATAGCCAATTGCATGGAAACACACTCCAATATCTTGGAACATCATATGTGGCTGTTGGGCCTTTTCATTCACTGTGAGCAAGATCTCAAGTTGGTGTTTGGCAAACAGCATCACAGATGGTATTGGGATTTACCTCTGACAACATACACTGTGGAGACAGGACAACAGACAGGAGGGGGATGTGTCAGACCTGATTACAGAATGTAAGTGTTGCTTTTCTGAATTTGAAGTAATGTTGGTTTAACAGGGTGTGTGTGGATATGGCTGGTCTACATGATTTAATACCTGCCATGACAGTGTTATGTGTTTGAGAAAACTCCCACCTGTAGGGTTATCTGCAGACTGGGCAGTGTGTGGAGCCTTATGTTTCTTGCGTTACTCACAGAAACCCTATCTTAGAACTGCAGAAGCATAGTCTGAGGATTGCAGTCAGTACATGGTGACAGCCATGAGAGTTACTGACTTCATATCCCTCATAGGACATGTGTCACAACAAACCCTGTTACAACAGTAAATATATGAGGTTATTACAGCAACATGCCAATATTGGCCCAGTGTTTGTGGCTCCAGCCACAAGTCTGCCAACCTTTGTACATATGTCATGCAGTAAGAGGTGCATATATTCTGTACACCATTATTTATTGACATCATACCTGATAACAAGCCAGTCAGATATCAGACTGCTAGACATGTTATGCATAGTAGAGGTTATTTCTGAGGACATAATCTGGGCATTCTGCGGTTGTGTGTACAGTACTGGGGTCAGTGTACTTGTGGTGATTGCCGACAGTATGTGTATTGTGCATATGTACCTTGGGCTGTGCACAGAATGTGGTAGATGCCATTGTTCCTGGTCCTGTTCTATCTGATGTTACATGCTGCTCCAGTGTATGGTACCCTATCAGCTCACATGTCTGCAGGGCCAAACACACACACGTGTCTCATACCATAGACAGGCATCGGACAACATTGTGTCGTGACCCAGTTTATGTAGGGTTAGTGTGTGAGTGGCACATATGAGGATGGTGTCTATCAGACAGTCCATATAGTGTCATATTAAGCTTGCATACCATGTGTGGCTGTGGCTGTGTTCACATTGGTTGTGGGTATGCACTTTCTCACATGTGTCTGTTACGCTGTGCTGTGACATGTGTGTAGAGCCTGCTATATTTGCAGGTACATGTATATTCCCCCATACAAAATGTAGTCCAGTGTTGTGGCAGTCTGCCTGTAGTCTGCTCAGTGCTTTGTGACATGCCTAGCAGCTTAGTGTAATTACCTAGTGTGCTATGTCCAGTTATTTGCAAGACATACTGCTGCCAGGCCACCATAGCTGTTGTGTATTTCTGACAAAGCTGTGGGATTCTGTACAGATGTATGTCACTAAGTACTAGGTAGTATGTGGCCAAGTGACCTCTTCACCACCAGGTATTATGTGTCAGGACAGACTGGCGTGTGTGAATGCATAAACTGGTGGGCATATGTAAGCCAGTATTTACATGATATACCCATGTACATGGCTGTTAACATCCACATTGTCAGGCGTGGTCCACATGTCTCAAATGAAGGGGATCTGTGTACACCTCTGGACTGACCACAGAGTGCCAGACTGTCCACATATATTGGTCATATCTCTGCTGTAGTCCACAGGATCATTAATGTGCTAGCCGTGGTACTGTACTATGATGTCCTTAGGATGTCTGTCAGTAGCCAATGGTGTACATGTCAAAAGAGGTTCAGACTATTGGTGCTGAGGAAGGACTCCACTCCATGTTTTGGAAATATGGTAAACATGTATGTATATATATATATATATATATATATATATATATATATATATATATAATATAGATATACATATTTATATGCACATATACATATCTACATACATATATGGATATATATATAGATATATATATATATATATATATATATATATATATATATATATATATATATATATATATATATATATATATATATATATATATATATATATATATATATATATATATATATATAGATATACATATTTATATGCACATATACATATCTACATACATATATGGATATATATATATATATATATATATATATATATATATATATATATATATATATATATACACACTCAAATATATACATATACACAGCTATATATGTCTACACATATACAGATATATAGATATATATGCACATATAGTTATGGATATCTACATATATATTGACATAAATAGGTATATCTGTACACATAGGATGTGCATACACATGTACTATACAGATGTGTAGAAATACATATATATGAATATATATGTGTATGTACATGTAGACATATATCTACATATGTATATGTATATAGCCATATTCTTGTCATGTGTAAACATATGTTTGTATATACCTTCCCAGATGTATCTCACCGTATATCTGAAATGTGTATATTTAGATATAACAACATATGTGATGCAACAGTAATAGCAATAACAAGTGCTACACACTTGTTTCGTAGTTTCATAGTATAGTACTAGGCTATCTGCCCTAGGGCATTTATAAGCCTAGCCATAGTGTATGTGGCTTTCGCCACCCCATGTAATGATACAAAAGTGTACAAAATAAATTTAGTTTACTGTGCCTCTGTCTAGTAATGACACAGAGATGACCCCCGGGGTAAACCTACGATCACCCATCCACTCGTCAAGATTTCTCTTGAAGAGAGTCAGTGAGGGGCTCTGCCTAACATGGACTGGGATCCTGTTCCAGAGTGCGGGAAGCCTCTGGGTTATGAATCTGTCCCTCCAGCATGTCCTAGTCATATTTGTGCTGAGGTTTAGATCTTTAGCTCTCATGGCTCTGATGGATTTGGATTTTTTGAGGTGGAGCATGTCCATTAATTCCGGATTGGACATGGCCTTGTACGTCAAGCACAGATCACCTCTGAGCAGGCGGTATGCTACTGAATAGAGCTGGAGCTTCTTTAGTCTGGCAGCATATGACATATGTTGGAGACCCTTGATCCTCTTGGTGAGGTTCTTTTGGGGTCTCTCCAGCTGCTGCAGGTGCCGGGTGAGGTACATACCAAATGGGGCATTGTACTCAATCATAGGCCTGATAAAGGAGGAATATAGGGGTACAATGACATCCTTTGATCTGGATGTGAATCTCTTCATGATAAGGTGGGCAAGGTAGAAGGTCTTTCTAACCACTTTGGCGACGTGGGTGTCAAATGAGAGGTCACTGTCAACTTGGGTCCCCAGGTCTCTGATTACTTTTTCCGTACTTAATGGATTACCACCTATGTGGTAATTTGTGGGTACTTTGTTTTTCCCAAAGGGAATCACTATACATTTTTTGGCATTTAGTTTAAGGCCATGACTCTGGCACCAGTCGTCTGTTTCTGTAAGGCCTTTCTGAAGGATGCATGTGTCAGCTGGTGTATCGACTATGGTGCCTAGTTTGCAGTCATCTGCGAACTTTGTCAGCCACAACCCCCCTATGTTTGCCTGCACATCTGAGAAATAAATGCCGAACAAGAGGGGTCCCAAGACAGAGCCCTGTGGGACTCCACTTGTGACTGCTTAGAATATGACATAGCTCCAGCTATTCTGACTTTGTGGGTTCTGTCCTTTAGCCAGTTTGCAACCCATCTTGTGACATACGGGTTTACATTTAAGCTGGTGAGCTTGTCTATGATGCCTGAGTGGGGTATTGTGTCGAAGGCTTTTGCCAGGTCCAGGTAGGCTGTATGAACTGCTTTGCCCTCATCGATGGCTCTAGTGACTGTTTCAAAAAAGTCCACCAGGTTCAAAAGGCAGGATCTGCCTTTTACAAAGCCGAACTGGGTAGGGTCAATTGTCTGTAGGTTCCTGATGTCTTTGTTTATGAGTTTCATAATGATCCTTTCCATAGCTTTGCAGACCAGGCTGGTCAAGCTTATGGGGCGGTAGTTTCCAGGGTCTGTAGAGGTGCCTCCTTTGTGGAGTGGGACCACTGTTGCTGTACGCCAGTGTTCAGGGACATATCCTGTAGTAAGGCTAAGATTAAACAGCATTCTTATGTGCAGGTTTAGCTCCTCTAGGAGTTCATGTAACACGCAACCCGGGACACCGCCTGGTCCCATAGATGCTGTATTTTTAGCTTTGCTGAGAGCAGCTCTCACCTGGACATCTGAGATGTCAGGGAGGTTGCATTCAGCTGGGATAAATATTTCATCTTTTGGGGGTGAGGGAGGGGAGAAATTTGCACTGAACCTGTCTGCAAGTATGTTGGCAATATCTGTGGGTTCAGTGTATTTCTTGCCGTTATGAACTAACTCTGAGCATATCTGAGGGTTTCTGCCCAGGTTTCTAACATAACTGAAGAAGGCCTTGTGGTTATCTTTAGTGACCTTAGCGATTTTTCTCTCAAAGTTGGCCTTTGATGATTTTATGAGTGAACGTAGTTTTTTGCTAGTGCTGATCAGAGATGCCTTCCCTTTATGGGATTTTGCTCTGTCTTGCACTAGCTTCCTTCTCTTGTTATAAAGTTTGTTTATGGCTGGGGTCCACCAGATAAGACGCCTGCCTTTGGTGGAAAGGGTCTTGGTTTTATTTGGGATTTCATGATCCATGCATTCTTGGAGATGTCCGTAGAAAGCATTTGTGAAGGATTCAGCAGTGTGGGATGTGTTTTCCACTGGCCCAGGGGCTTGAAGGATACCATTTCAGTCCTAAGGAGTGTAAAGTCGGCTTTTGAGAAGTTTCTCACTGTGGTCTTTTGTGCTGGGGGTGGAGGTGGGATTTGAATATCTAGGGTTATTAGTTTGTGGTCTGATCTCACTAGTGAGGGGTATACTTCCAGTGTTGAGCATTTTGTCCCCATGTTTGTGATGATCAGATCAAGTATATTATTTCCCCTTGTGGGGGAGTTGACTAGTTGTTCCATCGCATTTGAGTTGATGAATTCCAGGAACCTTTGGGCTAGGGTGTTAGGGCTTGAATAATGCACCCAGTCTATGTTTGGGTAGTTGAAGTCTCCCAATGTGATGGTATTTGGGGAGACATTCATATCCTCCAGTGTCTTCAGGAAGGCTGAATGGAGTTCTGGAGATTGAGAGGGTGGTCTGTAGCATGCTACAAGTTGTATAGCAGTTTTGCCTACGGTTAGTTGCACATGGATGGTCTCCAATGCTTTGTGCGTTGCCACTAACCTGGAGGTGCGGGTGTCTTTAATGAATATGGACACTCCCCCTCCTTTTGTGGTTCAGCCCAAGTTTTGGGGCTGAAATGCATGATACGAGGTATAACCTGGTAGGGCTGGGGTGCTCTCAGGAGCCTTGAACCAGGTTTCAGTTACTGCACAGACATCGATGCTCTCCATACTGAGGAGTGCTTCGAGAGCCTGCATCTTGAGATTTAGACTTCTGGCTTTGAGCAGCATTACCCTTAGTTTTTTTCCTTTTTTGTTTTCTAAGGTGGTGGGTTTGACTTTTGAGCCTTGCCTAAAAAAGGCACTATGGGGGTGGCAAGAGCCTTAGCCAATATCCGGAAGCCCAGTAGTGACAGGTGCAAGCCGTCCCTTGCTAAGCAGCGTGGCTTGTCCAGCATGTCATCCCAAGCAGACAGACATTGGATCCCCCTAGAATGACACCAGTTATTGAGCCAATTATTAAAGCTGATCATTTTGTCTTTGTATTGTGGCATCATTCTTGGTGAGGGCAAGATGCTGCTCAGGGTCAGGGTCATACCGGCCTGGGCTACATAATCAGAGAGCTCCTCTATGTCTCTTTTCATGTAGTCCAAGGAGGTACATCTCAGGTCATTCACGCCGGCATGGACAATAATGGAGTCATATTTGTACTTGCTTTGGAGTGACTTGAGTGCTTGTGTTATGTGGCGGATCCTAGCACCTGACAGGCAGCTCACCATTACCCTCTCTTTGTTCAGCCTGGTAAGTGAAACGTCAGTGTGTTTGACTATACAGTCACCTATTACTAGTGTATCAGGCATGGTGTTTCGCCTTAAGGGCTGTGATTGTTTGGCACACTGACTTAGTGTACTATGTGTTGCATGTGCTGTGTTTTGAGGTGGTGTTTTCTTGAGTGTCTGCTTTAGGAGCCTCTGTTGTTTTGGTAAGTTTTTTATTAGAGCTTCCGAGTATGTCTTTGTGTTTTTATGTGTTTGGTTTGCAGTTGTGGTTAGTTTATGTGAGACTGGGTTTGTTGTGTGTGTGTGTGGTTACCTTCTCCTCATGTCTGGTCTTGCTAGTCCTGTGTTGAGAGAGTTCAGCCTCCAGTTTGGCTATATAGTTGCATCTCTCACATGTGGTTGTGTTTGTTGGGAGGAGGAGAGGGTTGTCTGTGTACATGAGACAATTGTAACATTGTCTCAGGATTCCCAAATTAACCAGCTGAACTGGAGAGGACATCAGTAATATACCACTCGACATGCCAGAATAGTATAAGGGAGTGATGTGAAACTGGGTCAGAGAGGACTTTGAAGGGAAGTGGGTATTAACATGGGTTGTAGGTGGATGTAGTGCTTACGTTAGTTTAAGGGTGCTTCACTTGAAAGAAAGGTTTTAGGAGCAAGTGCTAGGCTTATAATATAGTGAATAGACTGATTTTGTTGAATGTAGAGCTTTCTTAAGGGAAAAACTGAAGTGCAGACTTGGCGGAGCCAGGAATAGTTTAAGCCTGTTTAACTGGCGCTGTGCTATGCGCACAATCGTGCAAAGCCACGCAAATGCGGATTTTAAACAGGGAACCTTCAAAAGAGCTGGAAATTATCCAAAATTACCAATTACTACAAGCTCTTGTGCTGAGGTCACTCCTTCAGGGACAGATAGGCTGCTCAAGGCTCCCCACTCCCACTGGTGAGCAAAGAAACTTCCTTCTATCCAAGTAAGGCAATGGACAATACAGGAACTACACCACAGTCCAGAATACAGCAAAGCCTGTATACTGGTCTAAACTAGTCTAGAAAAGGCGGGAAAACAAGGATATTTTTTTTGTTTTCTTTGTTTCTTGAGTTAAAAGTACACAGAAATGCAGGAAACAGTAATAAATCAATTACACAGGCTAGCACACTTTAGTGGGCAGCCTCAACAGTTAAATTTAACAAACAAACTTTCGACCAACTGTAACTTAAGTGCAGATAATGTACAATGCAAAAAACAGGTAATAAAGCAGTGTAAACTTGTTCAAAGTAAGAAAAAGAAGGTCTCTCAGGTAAAAAAGCAAAAAAGTACTTAGATCAGGAAAGTAGTCATTTTTCTCAGTTCTCTGCTGCTAGCACCACTCTGCAGGACCACAAGGAGCTGTTTCTGAGTAGTATAGTCAGAAAAAATGCTCAGAGGCGGATTTTAAACAGGGAACTTCAAAAGAGCTGTTAATGGTCCAAAACGACCAATTACTACAAGCTCTTGTGCTGAGGTCACTCCTTCAGGGACAGATAGGCTGCTCAAGGCTCCCCACTCCCACTGGTGAGCAAAGAAACTTCCTTCTATCCAAGTAAGGCAATGGACAACACAGGAACTATACCACAGTCCAGAATACAGTAAAGCCTGTATACTGGTCTAAACTAGTTGAGAAAAGGCAGGAAAACAAGAATATTTTTTTTTGTTTTCTGAGTTAAAAAGTACACAGAAATGCAGGAAACAGTAATAAATCAATTACATAGGCTGGCACACTTTAGTGGGAAGCCTCAACAGTTAAATTTAACAAACAAACTTTCGACCAACTGTAACTTAAGTGCAGATAATGTACACTGCAAAAAACAGGTAATAAAGCAGTTTAAACTTGTTCAAAGTAAGAAAAAGAAGGTCTCTCAGGTAAAACAGCAAAAAAGTGGAAGTCAAAGCAATTGTTCAATACTATTCAATATGTGTACTGACAGATATACTGGAAAACAACAACTATTTTCACAGCTGTCCTGGTGTAGTGGTTAACTGTTGTGACTATGTTGTACAGAGTCCTGGGTTCAAGACCTGCAAGGGCTGTGCGTTTTGTTGCTGGGCAGAACAAGGGCTGTTGGATACAGAGTGGTTAAGGCTGCTTTGGGCAGCTTTAAGTGCATTTGTGCAGATTTCGTGAAGTTAAGCAGTGCTAAGGTACGGTTAAACATACGGGCATTTACACCATGTAGACTTTGCATAGCTACTTGCCAAGATGGTGTCTGTCAGTCCCTGTACAGATGTGCAGATGGCAGGTATCCAACTTGGATATGTACAGGCAATCTATGCTTGACTGGCACTGACATGTCTGCCCAGCTGTGTTATAACTGGCAGATATAGGAGACAACACCCTGTATGCACCACATGCCATGGGTACCTCCACTACACTACCACAGTGAACAGGACTTGATTGGGTACAGGTCTCCATCACAGACACTAACCATGTGTTGTAATACATGTTTTATACATGTCAACTGGATCACCTCAGTGTCCATTTGCTGGAGGCACCCAGAGGATTGGCTGATGCATGTCACTCTCACCCTGAAGGTCACCACAGTGGTGTCTGTCGAGAGATTGCCTGCTGGCACATAGCAGGTGGCATGATACCGCTGTACACACATCCACAACACCTCCCATCTCTCCATGGACAATAGCCAGGCACACACCTATGACCACCTGCAGCAATGCACCCCAGTACTGACAAATGTGTACATGTGCATTACTGAGGATAGCAGTGTCTGTGTTTTAGTACACCTGTACTTGGTAATATCATGAGGGCCTTCACACCCACCACAACACCCATTGCCATAGTGAGACATGGCTGCTGCTGTACCAGACATTACATGTACCCTGTTATGCTCCTCTCCCTAGTGGCTACATGAGCCTTGCAGTACCAGTACAACAGTGTTGTACAAATGGGTCGATAGGCATGGGATACCCACTAAGTTCTGGCATGTGTGTGTATGTGTGCATGCCTGTATATCTGTAGGGTACAGCCTTCTGAGGCCACATACTCCTATTACAATACGCATTGCCACACAGTAGTATGGATAGTGTTGTTACTGCCCATAGGTAAGGCATGAAAATGCAACACCCTGCTATGCCTGTGGCATGTGCATTAGATGCATATCCCTGTAGTACCACTGTTGGGATGTACAATGGGTTGTATCACAGTCATGGGCAATGTGTGATGGTGGGTATGTCAGAGTGTCATCATGTGTTCCAGTCAGTACAATATCCACTGTGGGATGTGGGTGCTGTGTACACTGTCATTACACCATGGTACACCCGGTATATGTCCCATGTACCACTTTATGGTGACCACTGTCATCATGAACCATTCAGGTAACTGATGCTACAATCCAGCCCAGTTCTGCATGTGCTGTGTGCACCCTACCTGTAACACATTGGACACACTGACAAGTAAGTTAGCACCGATAGGCCCAGGTATCTCAAATGTGTGTCTGCCCGTTATGTGTCTGTTAATGTGTATATGATGATATGTCACATTATGTATTGTCCATTTACAACCATTACATCCCCCATTACCATACGGTATATGTCTGGGGATGTTCTGCAAGTAAGATGTAACCTGGAACACACCTCATCCTAAATGCTGTGTGGTGTGTGCAGTGAAAGCCACCCACTTCAGTAGCACTGCATACCTAGGTAGGGGTCTAGTCCCAGTGTTGCTAAGTAAGAGTGTGCATGCATGTGGATGGATCTACATCAAGTTGCTGATTATACATGTCCCAGCAGGTCACATGTCCATGTGGCACAGGCAATATCTGTTATACAAACCTGTGACATGTGTTCAACTGTACCTGGGATATGCCACAGCCATGGTATCACCACAGTGCCATACCCCTTGTAGACTATGACTGCAGATCATCCTCCTGCTGACACATGTAAACCTACAACACAAATGGATAACATTATGGAGACCACAATCAGTCAGTGTTACTATCAACTATAATGCATCATGGCTGGACAGCTACACTACCTGACATGTATGAATTAATCATTACTCCTGACAACATGTTACACAGCAGTACATTGATACACTGTAGTACAGTCACCGTGTGCACTCAGAATCATATTAGCCTGTCCCTGCATTGATATTATGGATGACAGGGATGTGGCACAGGTATCATTATATGCACAGGGTGTGTTGTTGGTTTGCCAGAGACCGAGGGTGGGCCATACATTTGACACCATGTGTGTGGGTGACGGGTATAATTAGTTGAAATGGGCATGATGATGTGTGTGTAGGTATGGGGTTGCCCTTGGTGTGTTTGTATTGTGTGTGGGTATGCATGCACACAGTTCTGCCATGTGGCTGCCCTATACAGGTGTTTCTTGGACAGCTGCAGACCATACCTGGCAGGGTGTGCAGTTCACTGCCTCCGGCCATGGATATGCAGACTGTGCCTGCCAGGGGTTCCATGGTCACATCCAGGTACAGGCCTTGATGTGCTACTCTCCCCTGATAACAGATGTCTGCTGGAACCAGGTCCCTCCTGGGACTGGCCAGTGCCACGTGCATGTGGCCTGCTGTGGTGTGGTGTGGACAGCACCCCCCCTGCAGTGCTGGAGCTGATACTGCCACTACAGGAGTGCCTTTGTGTCCTAGCATGTCCACGTCGACTGCCAGCTGTTGGTGTTGCTAGCCTATGTCCACACGGCCATCGCCACACTCCCACTACATGTTCGAGCACAGACAAACCACGGTCGATGAGGCCCACCATCTCACACCAACCATCTATCCATGACCTTGGTATAATCACACAGGGCACCAGAAAGTTCATAGAAGTTGTCACTTGCAGATGAGAGAGCAGCCCTCTGCAGCCGCCCTGTCTGGTGTACAGTTCCATACATGCCTGTGCCCCCATGACAGTCTGAAACATGCACCTATTGGTGCCAGTTGTGGCACTTCTGCAAGGGTCATGATGACAAGCGGCCCTACTACGAGCACCCTGGTACATCTGCCTAAGTGGTGCCCTGCCAGACATCTGACTATGCCTGCTGTGACCAGACACAGTAGGCATTGATATCACACTCTCCTGTGCACTGCCACCAACTAGCAACTGTCCCTCTGCTATGGCCACTGGTGATGGGGTATGTATAGGCACTGTAACTGTGTGCGGGGCTGGGGTGGCTAAGAGGGGGATGTCAAATGATGGCGCAGTTTTGGCCTCTGACAACCCCGCTTGTGCCTCAACAGTACTATCATCATCTGCAGTGTCTGTATGGATACCAACATCAGATTGCATGCAGGAGGAACCTTGACCCACCTTGCCACCTATGGGGGAAAACAAGAAATGCACTTTAAGACGTATACAGCATTGCATAACAGTACTCACATACACACACACACACTCACACACACACACACACACACACACACACACACACACACACACACACACACACACTGATATTCCACTTTAATACCTGCCTGTCCCTGAGTTTACAGACAGTTCATGTTTATTCACATATGTTCCCCATCCTGCATCACACTTGGTAACATACACTCATTAATACCACTCATTAACTTATCATTCCTCTAAATGCCTAGACGAGTGACCACAACACAAGACCTGTTACTCCATTACCTTCTTGACTTGAGTGGAATAGGTTTTACATGTCCTCACTGCTGTCATCCAGTGTTAATCCTGGGTATGTCCGGACATCGTGAATATGACCCCTATATATTAGGGGTTACTACTTTCCCTCCATAATTTCACACACTGGAGTGTCATATGTAACTATTGCTCAGTACATGCCAGACCTGCTGCTCAATTAACTTATCATGTGGACAACAGTAATATATGGATACACTCCCTGGTGTAGTCTAGTAATTCCCCAATGCATCTGTGCTGCATACGTGGGTAGTTGTTCACCTTTCTGCTGATTGCAATATTAAGAGTATACCTGGTGTCTACTTTCCCTCCCAATGCATGTCCCATGCTACAGACTTTATTATATCAGCTGTCCTGTGATTACATATCAGACAAATAGTCCTGGTGTCTCATTTGTCAGTCCATGTACTGCATGATTCCAAAGGGAAGTCATTGCATATGAACAACCCCACAATCACACATGTGCATACATGGACACCTACACAAACACACACACATACACACACATATCCTACATGCATCAACCCCCCCTCCACTCCACCAGATTGCACTTACAGACAAAATAACCCCCCCCCCCACACACACACACACACACACACAAACACACTCACACCTGCAGGTGAGGTTGCACAACAATAGTACACACAGTTCTCCCATTACCCATCTGTCAACATGCATAACATATGGTACTCAACAGCATGCAGTGCAGCTATAGGCAATCCATGATAGCAATAGTATACATGTGTGTGATGCATGGGCTGTGTTAGTAGGTGATGTCCCTTTCTCTGGAAAACACTGCACCCATGTACACAGTATTGCTGTGCACCTGTTCTGCACCCTGCCATGTACTGTGCACCAATCCTCACAGGTGTATGAACCATTGCTGAGTGTGAAGTACTGTGTCAGTTATATCTGCGCTAATGCTCACAACCCCTATGTGTTTGAACAAAACATACCTGGGATGATATGTTGACAGATATCTTTTGTAAATGCCTGATGTCTGGTTGACAGATCTCAACATCAGCAGTACATGTATGACCAATATGGTACTATTACACTGACAACCGTCAAACCTCTATGCAGATAATAAACATGCTAGGGAGATATATATATATATATATATATATATATATATATATATATATATAAGCATTGGCACTTTAAACTTTAATTAGGAATTTTTATACTGAGTTTTTATTGGTTGTTTTATATGAGATTCTGTATTTAAATGGAGTTTTTTATACAATGTATTTGAAAGTCTGAGGAAGCGTTTATGGAAACACGAAAGTGCTTACTTTATTCTGTGAAATAAAGAGATTTTAAGTTTGGATTTTGTAGGTCTGCTTCGATTGTCATGGAGTACCATTCATTCTTTATTTTTGGACTGTCTTCATTTTGCTTGGAGGTACCTTACCCATTTGGTGTTTCTTTTTTTACATTTTGGGACTTTGTTTAGTTACACCAAGGGACATGACAAAAGAGACCCTTTTGCAATTACCTGGAATCGATGATATAACTACAAGCACTGGTAAATTCAAACAGTTATTGTTGACTGATGGTAATCCATTATTACGGCTATCATATGTGGATTTAGCTAATAGTACAAGCAAGCATAAAAAAGAAACTGTTAATATTAACGCATTACAGTTGACTAGAAAATTGGAAGATTTATTAATGAAGCTAAAGAATATTCAATGGCAGGAAAAACATATGGAGGCTTGTGTTTCCTTCAAGATAGTTCCCAGGGGCCTCTGAGTACTTAAAATGCCGACTTTTGGATCTACATACCCTTTATTACTCTACAAATGGCAGAAGCTTAATTTGGAGACCAGCTTCTGCTACATGAAGCTCTTAATAGAACAATATGCAATGATCGAGAAATACCTTAGTACTGAGGCAAGTAAAATTGAACAAGAATTGAGCCTTTTAATAACAAGTACACAAATGGATGAGTTTGTGTGTGAACTTTCAGTTTCACTTGCATCCCTTGATAGCAGGTTAATGTTAGCAAAGAAAAAGAAATTGGAGAGAGATTGTTTAGATTTTAGTAGGGGGAATGTATTCTCTTGGCCGAGAGAATCCACTCAGACCAGAGATGTTACTTCTTCTCACACCGGAGGACAAACAACAGTAGCACGTCCTGTTCAATCATCTATTTCTTCAGGGATGACATCACTACTGCCTCACATTGGTGAAAACGCTATGGAAGTAGTAGAGACACCAACTCTAAATGCTGAATGAACAGATATACAAGTTTCTTTCTCAAAAGAGCCTGCAGTTAGAAAGAAAGTAAATGTTCACGAAACAGTAGCAGCGACATCATCTAATGATCTCTCGTCACTCCATTTTCCGTTACCATTTCGACCCATGAACCGGCAGCCATGGAGCCCACATTACATGGGGAAGAAACGGAAAATGTCAGACGAACAACATGAATTTCAGAAGAAAACGTTGAAGCCAGTCAACAAGACCTTACAGTAAATCTATAAAGGTATGTATTAACATCTGCTGAGAAAGCAGTTTTGAATAAGGGATTGTCATTCATCCCATCGCAAAATGTGGATGTCATTGATTTAATTGTTGATGTGAAATGTTTTGCTAGGAATATTGCACTATCTTTACAATATGATAATAGTAATAATAATAATACTAGCCAAAATTACATCTTTAAAAAAACGCCAACTTATATGCCTAACCTGCATCCATTAGTAGATAGTTTTGAAAAAGCTTGTGAGAATGATTTGTTAGCTGCTTTTCAATTAGACAAACAGCATTTGAAACCTGAGTTTTATAATTTGAATAAGGATGAGAGGCAAGCCCTGAAAGCTTTACAGAATAATGATCTGATTGTCATTAGACCTGCTGCCAAAGGGGAGCGGTAGTTGTGTTAGATCAAGAATTTTATCATTCTAGTATATGTGCTATGTTGTCAGATATGAATACATATAGTACCATAACTATGTCTCAGTTAGATAGATTAATTAAAGATGTGTATGAAAATCTATATTACATGCTGATGTGTAACATTATTGATGGTGACCTGTACAAATACTTCCTGATAGAGAAACCATTGATACTTACTTTTAGGGGTCTCCCTAAGATACACAAAACACTAGAGAACCCTCCATTTATACCAATTGTCTCTAGTAGAGGTTGGCTAACAGAATCCATGTCTATTTATATAGAAAAGCAACTGAGACTATTGGTAGAATCAACTAGCTCAATTCTAAGAGACACTCAACAGTTTTTGGAAACTCTTTCATCTTATAATGATTCTAGTCACATGAATGGACCTGACTATATGGTTACGTTGGATGTTGCGTCACTTTTTATGAGTATACCTAATGATATTGGTTTAGATTACTTAAGATTATATCTGATGCAGAAGGGGATGAGTAATGATAGAATTATTAAAATCACAATGTTAATGGACCTCATCCTTACAAATAATGTGTTTACATACGATAAGAGATACTTTTTACAGACTACAGGTGTAGCAATGGGTTCGCCTTGTGCCAACTCTTATGCAAATTTAGTTTTGGCATATTGGGAACATACCTACATTTTAGAGATGTCTTTCTCATTTGGAGAGGGGATTTAACAACACTTAATGAATTCATTACCCACATTAATGGAACGACAACTTTTCTTACTTTCACTGGCAAATGATCCCAGAATGAAATTTAATTTCTTGATGTATTACTTAAGAAACATAATGGCTTAATTATCATTGAAATGTTTAAGAAACCTTATAGAAGGAATGCCCTGTTGCATCGAAATAGTATGCATCCATTACATATACATAAGAATATTGTTAAGAGCCAGGCACTAAGGACTTCGCGTCTAGTAAGTGAAGACGAGGTGTTTCATAAAGCTATTAGTGATGTAAAAGTAGATTTTGTAGAGAGAGGATACCATACTAGTGATCTAGAAGTTATACAAGAAGTAGAACGTGACAGTTCTGGCCAACCCTATATTAAGAGGGGTAGTCAAGAACATAATAGACAAAGGACTATTGCTACTTCAAGGGTAAATAGATTAGTTATTCCTTATACCAATAATAACAATTGAGTAACATAAATAATTAAAAAGAATTGGGGGGTGTTACTGTTAGATGAACACATAAAAGAAGTAGTAGGCACAGGCCCGAGGTTTAGTTATAAGAATACTAAATCATTAAAATGGATCTTGTGTTATGAGAAAAGTAATAAAAAAGAACTGCAATACATTAGAAAAGGGACTTTTTCTTGTCGCAACTGTAGCCAGTGTGGCTATATAGCTAATACAGACAGTTTTATACACCCTGATACACATCTGAAATATGAGTTCCAACATTATACAGACTGTAGATCAAGAAATGTGGTTTATTTAGCTATATGTCAAAAATGCAATAGTTTCTATGTGGGGAAGACAAATAGGACTCTGAGAGAGAGAATAAGAGAACATGTCTATGCCATTAGTAGAGAGAATGAGGGTAATGCCATAGCTAGACATGTTATTAACAATGATACAACACACAATTCCAAGTTTTTAGACTTAGAGTTAATATATCCCACAGAGAGGTTAGAAGATATAGGGAACTATATTGAAAAAGAAGAAGGAAAATGGATCATTAGATTACAAGCAGACAGAGGACATGGGCTGAATGAGAGGGTTTCTTTAAAACCTTTTCTCATGGACCTTGCTCTGAAACACTGATTTGTAGACCAGAATTATTGATTCCATATATTGATTACTGTTTTATTTGTACAAATGTATATGTGTCTAAGCTATCAACAAAAGTTATAGTTGCTAGACAGGTCTATGCAGATAACAAACATGCTAGGGAGATATATATAAGCATTGACACTTTAAACTTTAATTAGGAATTTTTGTAGAGAGTTTTTATTGGTTGTTTTATATGAGATTCAGTATTTAAATGGAGTTTTTTATACAATGTATTCGAAAGTCGGATGAAGCGTTTATGGAAACACAAAAGCGCTTACTTTATTCTGTGAAATAAAGAGATTTTAAGTTTGGCTTTTGTGTGTCTGCTTTGATTGTCGTGGAGTACCATTCATTCTTTATTTTTGGATTGATACGTGGGTAGTTGTTCACCTTTCTGCTGATTGCAATTTTAAGGGTATACCTGGTGTCTATTTTCCCTCCCAATGCATGTCCCATGCTACAAACCTTATTATATCAGCTGTCCTGTGATTACATATCAGACAAATAATCCTGGTGTCTCATTTGTCAGTCCATGTACTGCATGATTCCAAATGGAAGTCATGGCATATGAACAACCCCACAATCACACATGTGCATACATGGACACCTACACAAACACACACACATACACACACATATCTTACATGCATCAACCACCCTCCACTCCACTAGATTACACTTACAGACAAAATAACCCCCCCCCACACACACACACATACACACACACACACACACACACACACACACACACACACACACACACACTCACACAGGTGAGGTTGCACAACAATAGTACACACAGTCCTCCCATTACCCATCTGTCAACATGCATAACATGTGGTACTCAACAGCATACAGTGCAGCTATAGACAATCCATGCTAGCAATAGTATACATGTGTGTGATGCATGGGCTGTGTTAGTAGGTGATGCCCCTTTCTCTGGAAAACACTGCACCCATGTACACAGTATTGCTGTGCACCTGTTCTGCACCCTGCCATGTACTGTGCACCAATCCTCACAGATGTACGAACCATTGCTGAATGTGTATTACTGTGTCAGTTATATCTACTCTAATGCTCACAGCCCCTATGTGTTTGAGCGAAACATACCTGGGATGATATGTTGACAGATATATTTTGTAAATGCCTGATGTCTGGTTTACAGATCTCAACATCAGTGGTGCATGTATGAACAGTATGGTACTATTACACTGACAACTGCCAAATTTTACCGTGGCTATGGGGAGTGTACACACCCTTATTGATATGAAGCACTCTTCCTTGATATGCCATGGGACCACATCACCCCATATACTAACATTATATTAGCCTGATATGTGATATATGTCCTGTACATTCACATGCAGTGTCTAAAAAATGTGTTAGGTGTGCAGATGCACCGTGGGTGCATATGTGTGCACACCCTTATCATGACGGTTTGTTGCACCTATTGTTATGTGTACTACAGCAGTCACTATTCCTGTCAGGGTTATACTAGCATGGGCCATATGGCTTTGCCAGTATATGGTCAGTCTGCCCTACTCATATCCCCCAACTCTGCATGATTGCAAGGTCTACTCATGTGTACATCCCTTGGTGTTCACACACTGCCGTCACTATTGCTGTGTAGTTAGGGTTACATCTGCCACAGTTCCTTAACCTGACTGTGTGCAGATGCAGCCATTCTTAGCATCCTTAGGATCCCTGCTGCAGTGCACTGGTGTGTCATGATGACAAACCCTCCCCACCTTCAGCCTTTTTGCAGATGCTTGACAACTATGGCCTACACATATGTGTCAGTTTGCAGTGTCCCAAACACTAAACGCTACATGTAACAGCCTAGTCCCAGCTAATGACTGGCAAACATACAGATGTACACTGGCACCGGCACAGTACAGATGGGAATGGTGTTCCTGAGGTGGGGTGAGGCACTGGTTGTGCAGCATCTGTATCTTACATAATACTGTCTGTAGGTTTCCAACATGGTCATGGTACACCAGTACACATTGCAACACATGACTGTTGGGGACCTATTCTGTTATGCATACACTACCTGTAGAGAGGCCTGACTGATGTTTCCTGTGGCACAGCTGTCACATCTGTTTACCCTAACTCATAGGCCATGCACTTGCAGAGTCCAGACAATTGCTGACACGGGTACCACACAGCCAGTACTTGCTGGACATTCCTGCTACCCCGTCAGTGTTGTGGCATGTTAGTGGCCAGCCCGCATGACCAGTTCACTACATGTGACAGCATTTGTCTTGAGTCACCATCTATTTATGTCCTACATCATTCCTGTCCCATACATACTTGCTACATACATGACTGTCTACACTGTTTGCCATGGCATATGCAATGGTGAGGTATGGCTACATGTGCAGCTCATGGGTGCTACCTGTTGGGTATGGGGCCCATGCCATGTCAATTATGATGTGTGCAAGTCACGCCTGCCTCTGTTGCAGGTTCATGTGCACATTTGATAGCCAGACGTCTTGGACAGCTGACCACTATGTGATGTGTCACTGGGGATGTGTACTTGCTGAACGGTGCATTTCCATGACAAATGCATGTAGGCAGTACCTCAACAGCTGCCTCCACTATATTTTCTCTGGAGTGTGTGCACACATATGCTACCAGTGTTTGTGAAGGTATGTATTCCCCATATTTGCTGCCCTAACCTATGGTTCTGTATTACACACTCAATGCTCATGTTGGGACCCCATTGCAGGTGCTAAGGGTTGTGGACCACAGTATTATGATATGCTATAGTGTTGATCTGTAACAGCTGCCATTGTAATACTGGTATATACACTGTTGTAGCACTGTATAAGGGTGATGTTTCACACATATCCCTACTGTAGGCCATGTGTCCACCATTCTGGTCATCCCTGTGGACACATTTTGCAATGACAGGATGTTAGGTATCTTGCAGGTGTCTGACATACCCTTCAGATACCTCATCCTAGTCACCACTGTGATACAGTGTAGTTAACAGCAACAATACTTGAACATGTACGGCATGCATTATGGTAGGTGTGTTAGATGTGTGCATGGAATATACCATAGGAATTACATGCATGGTGTATTGGCAAGCATGAACATAAACCATACTCACCAGCTACAGGCTGCTGCCTTGGTGGTATATCAGAGGGACCTACATAAGAGTGTGAGAGATGTGATGTAAGTGTCCACAGCTGTGGCATTGCTAGAGGATTTGTGCAGCATTACAGTACATCAACAGTACAAGTCCAAAATACTACAGCTTATGCACATCTGTTTATTACTACTACACAGCAACAGACTAAATATATATATATATATATATATATATATATATATATATATATATATATATATATATATATATATATATATATAACATCTCACATATGCATGATCTACCTGTACAGATGCAGATGCATATGCAACAGTGGTCTACTGATGTGCCTTGTGGCCTTACCTGCATGGTCCTCAGCCAGTGTGTGGGTAGCACCCACTTCCACAATGGTCTCCACCACTTGTTGGCTGTGCGGGAAGGCAGGTGCCACGAGGCTGGTGAGGAGATCCTCAACACGTGTCGGGGGGATGGATGGCATGACCCCCCCCCCATTGCGAGATGATTCTCCCTGGACTGCAGCAGCATGCAGATGGGCATTGTGAAGCAGGTCACTACAATGATGCTGGACCTGCTCATAACTGTAGTTATGCAGGCCAACGTCATTGACCCTGTGGACTAGATTGTTCTACAGGGTGGTCCGCTCTTGCTGCTCATGGGCTGTCCTGCTGAACAGAACTGGATAGTGCTGTATAAGGTGGCTCAAAATTACCTCATTTTCTGCCGCTGAATACCCTGGTAAACGGCCATGGGACATCTTGCCTGAAAGATATAAAGATGGAAACAGGTCTGAGCAACTCTTACAGCAAGGTTTCCATAGTTCTTAATACACATTTCTGTCCCCCCCACCATATCAGCAACAACAAACTGTTCACACAACTCAACAGGTATGGCTACAGCTTACCTACCATTGGGACATATATTGTATTGTACCACGCTTTGTGCTATGTGTTTGTAGCCATGTTCCCTGTGGGGACACTATCATTGCTGGCCTGTTACGGACTATTTCACCTGCATGCCATTGTCAGGGCCACTATGGTTCCATATATGCATGTGGTATGCTTGCTATGTGATTGCTGCACATCTGTCATTCTGTGTTTTTGGGGATAACTATGCATGCTGTTGGACATGTTCTGGGATTTTTTGGACTATTACTACCCACATATGTTCTATAACAGTGACTCGATAGAATGTTTAGGGAATAGTTCCCAGCAAAACCACTTCTCCCACCTCATCTGGCAATATTACCAGGCCACATCACTTGTGAGACCCATCCTGGGGCCTCCTCATCTACTGGTCCAGCAATACCTTCAGGTGGAACCACCTCAGGGGATGGTGACCCCCCTGGGGGCACACACAGACATGATCCTGTCACCAGAGGTCAGGTCCAGGGTCTGTTCCATAGGGGGCTCCACAGAAACTTGTGGGAGGTGCTACAGCACCTTGAGGCCCCCAGTATACAACCACAGGGTCCACGTGCTCCTCCTGCTCAGCCTCCAGGCCAGGCACCTTCAGGGCCATAAAACTGCTGTTGAGATTAGCAATGGGTGGGGGCCTTATTCCCATTGTTTCCATATGGGGGCTCATGGGGCTTCCACATCGCAGACCACACACACCATCCAGGGTGTTTACCCACCATGTGTCATATACCACCCCTGTAGGCAGTCCTCTATATCTACCAAACCAAACCACCTCCACAAATATACCTGCTATCCTTCCCCATATTACCATTCCCTACTTCACAGACAAGAGCAATGTGGTCCCAACAAGGCATTCACATGTGACATAACTATCCATGTTGTACACACTTACAGCTGTATATATCTGTGCATATTGCTATGTGTGATGTTCCCTCACACATAGCATGCAGCACTGTGGTGGTAATATAGGGGACATGTATATACATACATATGTGTGTGTGTTTGTATATATGTAGACACACACACACACACACACACACACACACACACACATATGTGTGTGTGTGTGTGTATGTGTGTGTGCGTGTGTGTGTGTGTGTGTGTGTGTGTGTGTGTGTGTGTTTATATATATATATATATATATATATATATATATATATATATATATATATATATATATATATATATATGTACACATATACATACCTATATATGGGGTACATTCAGACATCAGGTCCACAATCTCTAACTCTCCTTCCTGCACAGCTGCACTGTTCTGCCTTGCTACAACACAGACAGGTCCCACATATGGACACAGCCTAATATTAGGGAGGTATATATAGGGCCAGATTGCAGGTAAGCCTATTACACACCTATGGCATTTCAGCATGCTACAATACATGTTAACCTGAGTGTCCTACAAGCGGTGGGTTCTGGAACCCACTTGTCCATCATTATGGCATTACTTCCACCACCAGCTGTTAGCCACAGTAATATGCATCCTTTCCATTACACAACACACACTATGTTGGCTTATATATTGTTAGTCTGTGCTGCTCTGCACAGTTGACGGGTATGGCCCACTAACCACAGGGACAGACTCTATTGTCCATAGCAGTTGTTCAGCTGAACATCATTACAACAACAACACCTGATGGCACATATATATCATTCCACATCATCTATCCCAGTATTACAGACCAAGTACTACAGTCAATTACATGCATATATACTTCACATACCTGTTGTGGGAATGAGGTCTGTTTTGGATGGCTTCCTTGTAGGAACTTTTTTTCTGCTTGCCTTTGGACTTAGCCTGCTTTCTTTGTTTCTGTTTCAGTTTTGTTTTTGGTTTTGGTTGTGGTTGTGGTTCTGGTTTCTTTCTCCCTCCCTCTCTGTCTCTCTCCAGTAAATGAATTGAGCTGCTTGGACTAGATTGCAGCATGGCTATTGGAGGTGATGCACATGATCAGGTGATGGCCTCTGCACCAATCATTGTTCTCCACCTGCAACCTGCATGCGGCATGCTGTGTAGTACTTCCAATTACCACTGTCATGGCAACCCACTACTATAAATCCCTATATCATGTGAACATGGTCCCTTTACCTTTCCTGTATGGTGGGCATTCTTCCTGTGTGTAGGCAGCAGTGTTACAGACAGCAGGAAGCAATACCTCTTATAAGAGAACTTGCACACTCAGGCCAGCTACATATTTGTATGAGGTTCTGGAACTACAGACAGAGTGTGAATAGTGTTGTTGTATGCATTGTATAGCACCAGTGTTACAGGGTTTGTGTGTACATACTAGTTTAACATGGTGTTCAGTCTGTCTGTATAGCTGTCAACTGTGGGTCTATCCACTTGATGGCCAGAGGTGTGCCTGTTATGTTCTGTCTGTCCACCACACAGGTCTTGTGTCAGATATATCACTGGCAGTGTGTGTGTTGAGTGCTATCAGTACATTCCTACATCCATTTGTGTTTCTGACTTCATATTCCTGACTACGGGAATGTTGCAGACTATCCTGTAACACCAGCAACTTGCTTAGTGTATGACAACAGTATTTCACATATGGGCCTGTGTTTCTGCCTCTGTCCTCCACCTACATGCCATGCTTTATCCGTATGACATGCTGCCATAGGTTCATAGGTTCATAGGCAGGTACTAGGCTATTGGCCCTAGGGCCTATATAATCCTAGCCAAAAAGGTACCCTGGCTTTCGCCACCCAGGAAAATTATTTTCCTCTGCCCCTGTCGAGCAGAGCCACAAAAGTGAGCCATGGGTTGAATTTCCTATTGCCCATCCAATCATCAGGATTTTTCTTGAAGAGTACTAATGAGGAGCTTTTTTGATATAGATATATAGTTTGTTCCAGGGTATGGGAAGTCTCTTCTGGGACAGGAATCTATCCCTCCAGCATGTTCTGTTTATTGTGGTAACAAGGTTTAGGTCCCTAGATCGTGTAGCTCAGAGGGGTTGGGATTTCTTTAAGTGGAGCATGTCTAACAGCTCTGGGTTTGACATAGCTTTGTATGTTAGGCAAAGATTGCCTCTGAGTAGGCGATATGCGACGGAGTAAAGCTGGAGTTTTTTTGAGATGGTCTGCGTAGGGCATCTGTTTGAGGCCAGTAATCCTCTTTGTGAGGTACTTCTGTGGCCTTTCTAGTTGTTGTAGATGTCTTGTGCTGTACATACCAAAAGGGGCATTGTACTCCATAATGGGTCAAATGAGTGACATGTAGAGGGGAACAATGACCTCTTTTTTCCTGGATAAGAAACCTTTTGTGATGAGGTGTGCCATGTAGAAGGATTTCTTGACTACTGTGGTGATGTGATTATCAAAGGAGAAACTACTGCCCACCTGTGTCCCAAAGTCTCTTATCACACTTTCGGTGTTAAGTAGCCTACCGCCTATGTGGTAGTTCATGGGTACAGAGCATTTACAAAAAGGGATCACAATGCACTTTTTGGCATTGAGCTTGCAGCCATGGCTTTGACACCAGGCATCTGTCTCAGTGAACCCCTTTTGTAGGATGTCCACATTGTTAGGAGTTTCTATTATGGCTCCTAGTTTGCAGTCAACTGTGAACTTCGTTAAGCAAAGACCTTCTGTGTTAGCCTGTACTTCTGAGAACTAGATACCAAACAGGAGAGGACCCAGGACTGAATCCTGTGGTACTCCAATTATCACTGGTCTGAAGTCAGATTTGGAGTCTGCTACTTTCACAGTGTGGGTTCTGTCAGTGAGTCAGTTGGCAACCCATCTTGTGACATAGGAATGTATACCTAGTTTAGTGAGTTTATCTATAATTCCAGAGTGGGGGATGATGTCGAAAGCTTGGCAAGATCTAGATAGGCTGTATGAACCACCTTACCCTCATCTATGGCTTTGTGACCACTTCAAAGAAGTCTATCAGGTTTAGGAGGCATGATCTGCCTTTTGCAAACCCAAACTGGGTGGGGTCCAGAATTTGGAGATTACCATTGTCATTGTTTATAGGTTCCATGATGATATGTTCCATGGCCTTGCAGACCAGGCTCGTCAGGCTAATGGGGTGGTAGTTCCTGGGGTCCGTGATGGCTCCCCCTTAGTGGAGTGGAATAACCATTGCTGTATGCCATTCAATGGGCACAAAGCCTGAGGGGCGGCTATGATTGAACATGGTACTTAGGTGGGGTGCCAGTTTGTTGTGTAGTTCATGTAGAACGCAGCCTGGGATATTGTCAGGTCCCATGGATGCTGTGTTCTTGGCTTTGGAGAGTGTTTTTTACCTGTGCAGCCATGATTACAGGAACTTTGCATTCTTCAGTATAGAGATGGGCCCTTTAGGAGGTGAGAGGAGGCTAAAATTAGCACTGAACCTATCTGCCAGGATGTTGGCAATATCAGTTGGTTCTGAATATTTAGTGCCATTGTGCTGTAACTCAGAGCAGATCTGAGTGTTGCCATTGAGATTCTTGACATAGTTATACAATGCTTTGTGGTTGTCTTTAGAATCAGTGGCAATTTTGTTTTCATAACTAGCTTTGAAGAATTTTATGAGGGATCTCAGCTTTTTACTGAGGCTTACCAGGGAGTTCCTCCAATCATGGGATTTTACTCTTTTTTTGCAACAGTTTCTTTTTTCTGTTGTAGAGTTTTTTATGGCAGGGGACTGCCAGATTGGCTTCCTTTTTTCAGAGGATAGCATCTTGGTTCTGTTAGGGATTGCATGATCCATGCACTTGTGTAAATGCTTATAAAGTGCATTTGTGTAGGATTCAGCAGTTGTACCTCTACTGTCCATCTGCATGGGTGTCGTGAAATTTGCCACTTCTGTCTTAAGAAGCGTGAAGTTGGCTTTGGAGAAATTTTTTATGGTGGTTTCCCTAATGGAGGGTGGGGGCGGGATGTGGATGTCTAGGGTGATTAGCTTGTGGTCGGATCTGACCAATGAAGAACTGACCTCTGGTGTGTAACACCAGTTGCCTATGTTGGTAATGACCAGGTCTAAGATATTGCTGCCCCTGGTGGGAGTGTGGATATGTTGATCCAAGGCATTGGAATTTATGAATTCCAGAAAACCTTGAGCAAAAGAGTTGGTACATGAGTAGTTTTCCCAGTTAATGGTGGGGTATGTTGAAATCACCCATTATTAGGGTGTTAGGTTGTACCCTAATATTTTCCAATGTATCAAGAAATGAGGAGTGCCAGTCCTGGGGCATGGTGGGGGATCTGCAGCAAGCTACAATTTGGATTGCGGTCTTGCCCAGAGTTACTTGCACTTGGATGATCTCGGATGCATTATGCTGAGCAACTAGCCTGGAGGTGTGGATATCCTTAATGAATATGGACACAGCTCTGCCTTTAGTGTTTCAGTCCAGGTTAGGTTGCCAAAAGGTGTGGTATGAATTATAGCCTGGTAATGCAGGGGCACTCTCCGGAGCCCTGAACCAGGTCTCTGTCACTGCACAGATGTTGATGTTCTCCATTTTAAGGAATGCCTCGAGTGAGTGCATTTTGAGGTTTAGACATAGCACTGAGTAGCATTACCCTCAGATTTTGCTTCCTTGTATCTGTTACGGTGGTGAGTTTGTCATTTGAACCTTGCCAGGATCCACAATATCGCAGATGCACTCATATATCTCAACAACAGGTACTGTTATGACTGTCATAATTCATGTTGGTGTGAATGACTTAAGATGTCCCTCTCTGAACTATATGAAGAGAGACGACTGACCTCTCGGACTATGTGTCTCATGCTGGTATGTCCCTAGCCTTAAGCAACATTTTACCTTCAATACAAATGGAAAATGATTTACTTCAATAATTGGCTTAGTTTCTGGTGTCATTCCAAGGAGATACAGTATCTGTCAGCCTGGGATAACATGATCGACAGACCTCAATGCTTTGCCAGAGATGATCTTCATCTGTCACAATTGGGATTTCAGCTGCTGGCCAAGGCTCTCTTCACCCCATAGTGCCTTTTTAGGCAGTGTGTCAAGAAAACATTCCCAAGGTAAAAACTCCATCTAAAAACAACCTGCTGCTAAGAGCTAGGAGTCTTAACATGAAACTGCATTCACTGAAAGCAGTCCTCACCTTGGAAGACATAGACACCTGTGCAATCACAGAGACACAGCCCAAGGTTGGGGAGAGCAGTCAGCCATATCAGGCCACACCTCCTTCCACACCTTCAGACCACAAACTGAAGGCAGGAAAACTAAAGGAGGTGGTGTATCAATACTCATTAAAGATAAATGCACCTTCAGATTGGTTAGACAGCATGATTCCCTGGAGATACTTCAGGTGCAATTAACTGTTTGTAGAACACCTATTCAAGTCATTGTCAGCTACATGACCCCCCTCCATGAATCAGGGCACTCACTCTGCCTATCTGGATCTACTTGAGTCTATCAAGATACATCTGAACACCATGGTTTTGGGCAATATTAACTACCCATCTATTGACTGGGGAAATGACTCATGCGCAAACTCACTTGCCCACTCCAATTAACTCCAATGCCCTGGACCAGCTAGTTGACACCCCCACAAGGGGTGTCAACATCCTGGATCTGGTGCTTAGAAATATGGGGGAACCGCAGTAGCACTCCCACTATGAGGTCTTCCCTGGTGAGATCTGACTACAAATCAGTCTCAATCGAAGTAGCTATCACACCTGACCTTCCCCTCAGCACCAACTAAACTAAAGCACTTCTCCAAAGCAGATTATAACCTCTTACAGGATGGTATAAATAGCTTCACTGCACCTCGTCCCTCAGATGGAACTGGCACCTATGCCGAGTTCTAAACATCTGTATAACTGCAGTGACTCAGCCATACCTGAAAGGACCAAAATAAGCTACTCAAGGAAGAGCAAACCTGTCTGGTGGACAACTGCCATTAACAGGCTTTACAATAAGAGGAAGAAATTGCTGTCTAAGACAAAGAGGGAGTGATCCCTAAAGTGGAAACACTCCCTCCTCAGCTTAAGCAAGTAAATAAGACTTCTTGTGAAGTCCATCAAAAATAAAAAAAATCAATAAATGCAGTATTAGGTACATGTGATATACATAGAGAGAGGTACAACAGATAATATTATTTCTAACAAAGTAACACTTCTAGAAATCACCTTAACTTATTTTAAATCCAAAGGTACTTTATGCAAGTAAGAAGCATTGTATTAATCTTTTACAGCATCCTGTAACACACAGTAGGCTTAATTTTATTTGCATGAAGATTGTGTTGATAATATATTATACAATGATCCTGAAAATTAATCACTTTACTGCAATGACACTTCAGCATGATGAAGTACAAAAGCAACTGACCTTCAGCATTTTATAAATGTTGTAATACATGATCAAAATAATATATATCTTTATTATATTTGGGGTGCTGGATACAGGAATATGTTGACTCTCTTGAACAGTACCCATTGTGAGAGAAACTGAAAAGCAAGAAAGCAATGTGTTAGCATTGTTTGTGGCCAAGAAACTGACATCATAAAACTGTACTTTCACTCACTAGTGGGTTATTATTTTTCTGTTATTTTACCAATTACCACATAATTTGCTCATCTGGATCTTCACCTTGACATTTGCTGTAATTTTCTACAAAATATTAACTCCTTGTTTTTAAAAATGTGTATTCAAATGCTTTCAGACCTACATTGCGTGAAATAATACCATTTATAGGGATATTTTTGAATGAAAGAGAGCCTTCAGGCTGCACTACCTTTTAAGTGTTCCCCTTGGAGAGGCTAGGCGCTGTCCTTGTGCAGGCGACGCACAGCTCCATACCGAGGTGTGTTCTACTTTTCCTGCCATTTTTGCTTCGTTATGTGAAGCACAAGGCTGAAGCCATGATTGATGAAGGTATTCGCTGAAGGTGACTGCCTTGCACTAGAATATTGAATGTCGTGCTAAACCAACTAGGAAGCATCTTGTAATTACCCTACCCACTGATGTTTATTTGTTAATACAGAGCTCATTTGGAAAGTAATAGGTCTGAAAATGCACTTTATTAATTAGAAATTCACTGTTATTTTACTTTTACATAGTTAACATATGGCTGTCGTTATTAATATGATTTTTATTAATCTTTTGAAGCTACTTAAACCACTTAATAGGTTCATAGCTAGGTACTAAGCTATTGGCCCTAGGGCCTATATAAGCCTAGCTAAATGATACTCTGGCTTTTGCCACCCAAGAAAATTATTTTCCTGTGCCCCTGTCAAGCAGAGCCACAGAAGTGATCCCCGGGGTGAATTTCCTATCTCCCATCCAATCATCAAGATTTTTCTTGAAGAGTGCTAATTAGGAGCTTTGTTTGATATAGATAGGTAGTTTGTTCCAGAGTATGGGAAGTCTCTGGGACAGGAATCTATCCCTCCAGCATGTTCTGTTTATTGTGGTGACAAGGTTTAGATCCCTAGAGTGTGTAACTTGAAGGGATTGGGATTTCTTTAGGTGTAGCATGTCCAACAGCTCTGGGTTTGACATAGCTTTATATATTAAGCAGAGATCACCTCAGAGTGGGCGATATGCTACAGAGTAAAGCTGGAGTTTTTGAGATGGTTTGCATAGGGCATCTGTTTGAGGCCAGTAATCCTCTTTGTGAAGTATTTCTGTGGCCTTTCCAGTTGTTGTAGATGTCTTGTGAGGTACATACCAAAAGGGGCATTGTACTCTATAATGGGTCTAATGAGTGATGAGTAGAGGGGAACAATGACCTCTTTTTTCCTGGATGAGAAACCTTTTGTGATGAGGTGTGCCACGTAGTAGGATTTCTTGACTACTGTGGTGATGTGATTATCAAAGGAGAGACTACTGTCCACCTGTGTCCCAAGGTTTCTTATCACACTTTTGGTGTTAAGTAGACTACCCCCTATGTGGTAGTTCATGGGTACAGAGTTTTTACCAAAAGGGATGACAATGCACTTTTTCACATTGAGCTTGAGGCTATGGCTTTGACACCAGGCGTCTGTCTCAGTGAGGCTCTTTTGTAGGATGTCCACATCGTTAGGAGATTTTATTATGGCTCCTAATTTGCAGTCATCTGCAAACTTTGTTAGCCAAAGACCTTCTGTGTTAGCCTGTACTTCAGAGAAGTAGATACCAAACAGAAAGGGTAGAGCTTTACAGTTAAGTCCCACTTTAGTTACATGTCTGTAGGTTAAGACCAGCCATTTTGGTGCCCATTTCAGAGTGCCTCTATCAAAGTGAATCGCCCTTAAAATTCTGTTGGCATTAATTATCAAGTAATAAGTTTCAAAATCTGGTAAGTCTAAACCTCCCCTATTCTTTGGAGCCATCAGTTTCTCATATGTTATCCTCGTTTTCCTAGGTTCCCAAAGAAATCTCCCTAGTCCTATATGAAGCTGTTTAAAAAATTTCCTCGTGATTCTAAGTTGTGTAGCTCTAAGTATATATAATACTCTGGGAAGAACATTCATTTTGATAATTGCAGTTCTTGCCATCATTGGTAGTTTCAGTTTACTCCATCTTTTCAAGTCCAATGTTATCTTATCCCAAGTTGACTTAACATTGTTTATAAAAAAATCTTTATTATCAGTTGAAAATACAATACCCAGATATTTTGTTTTTTCTTCCATCAATACTTGTCCTATCAATGGTAGCAATGAAAAAGGTGTAGGAGTCTTTAATGGGAATATTTTGGATTTCTTAAAATTCAGTTTATAATTAGAGATTTTCTCAAAGTCTTCTATTGCTTTTAATATTTTCTCGGTGTCTGACACTGGTGTGGTACAATATATATTTAAATCATTCTAAAGCAGCCATATTTATTTTCATACCATATAGTGTTGGAGGATTGTAAAAAACATTTTGTTTAATGTGTAAAAATAATGGTTCCAAATAAAGATTAAACAAAATAGGAGATAATGGGCACCCTTGTCGGGTACCATTGTTAATTTGTATTCTTTTAGAGCATTCTTGATTGATAAATACATTTGTATATGCGTTATTATATATTTTCCTTAATGTTAGAATGAACTCCGAAGGTATATTAAAGTATGATAACATATCAAATAGGTATACCAAGTTAACTCTGTCAAATGCTTTCTGTGCATCAATTATGAGTGCATAAATATTGAGATTTTTGTACTTGGCGTATGAGATTAATGTGTGAAGTGTTAATGTATTATCAGTGGTCTGTCTCCCATCCATAAATCCCGCCTGTTCCTCTGATATTAATAAATTTGTGACCTTTTTCAGTCTATTTGCCAGGATGGATGTCATAATTTTCATGTCTATGTTCAAGAGTGAAATGGGTCTGTAATTATCTGGGTTTTTAGAGTCACTTTTTCTTTCGGTATCAAAATAGTCTTAGAAGCATTAAAGTGAGGATCATTGATTTTATTTTGAATTATATAATTAAATGTCTGTGAGAGTATTTTACTCAGAATCTCATTAAAAGTTTTGTAAAATTCAGAGGTCAATCCATCCGGGCCTGGGGCTTTATGTGGTCTCAGCTTTTTAATTATCTCTGCTACCTCCTCCACTGAAATTGGTTTAATTAAATCCCTGTGGGACTCATTATCAATATTCGGGAATATGATCTTCTGCAAGAAATCTTTCCTAACTTTATCTGGTAAAATTGTCTGGTGATCACCATATACCTGATTAAATAATGTTTCAAAAGTATTCATAATATCTGCCTTATTAGTATATGTTCTATTATTATAGTTTATTTCTGATATTAATAATGTTGATTTCGCTTGGTTAATAATGCGTGCTAATGCTTTTGAGGGAGTCTGAATGTGATTCGCGTATTTCACTAAATTTCTGTGTTCATAAAATGACAGTTTACTATTATGTAGTAAAAACAGTTCTTTTTGACACTTTAATAAGTCTATTTCTGTTTGTTTATTATAGTTCCTCATTAGCTCCTGGTCTAGTAACTTAATTTTGGTTTCCAAGTCTAGAAGTTCCTTATTTTGCATTTTTTTATAGTAAGTAGCTTTCTGAAGAAAAATCCCTCTTATTTGGGCTTTGGTTGTAGCCCATTCTATATCAACAGGATGTCTATTTTTAAGAAAGTTATGAAGTAACTGTTCAAGTGTCTCTTTAACTTCTTTCAATATGTCCTCTTTCCTCAGTAAATATGGATTTAAAGACCAATTGTATCCTCGAAGTCTCCTATTACTCATATTATTATTGTTTAGTGTTAGTGTGATCTTTGAGTGGTCCAATAATTGTCTGGCTTGGGTAGAAACACATGGGTCAGCAGATATTCATATTTCCGAAATAAAAAAAAAAGTCAATTCTCGACCACATTTTATGGCAACTTGAGTAAAAAGTAAAATTCTCTGCTTTTTTTTGTGTGTGTGTATGTATAAATGGGTCATATAGTTTAAAATCAGTTTTAAATTCCTTCAATGCTATCATTGCCTGTTTATTAAAAGCTTTGGATGAACCAAATTTGTCCAACTTGGGCTCTTGATACGAATTCCAATCACCTCCCATTAATATATAACAGTTATTATATTGTTGTAAAATGGAGTAAAGTGAAGTTATAAAATGGTGCTGATTAGTGGAGGGGGCATATATATTCATGAGTAATATAGGTTTATCATAGAACTTAGATATCAGAACCACTAAACACCACCTTCCCTCTTTATCTATTTTGACATCTAAGATTTTTTCTTGGTATCGGTTTTTAATTATAATTGCCACCCCTGCACTGTTCGTTGTCCCTTCCTCCACTATCTCCCTAATCCATTTCTTATT
Source organism: Protopterus annectens (assembly GCF_019279795.1). NCBI lineage: Eukaryota > Metazoa > Chordata > Ceratodontiformes > Protopteridae > Protopterus > Protopterus annectens. Next base: position 288,255,525 of record NC_056726.1, on the reverse strand, counting down.
CTTCAGTATATCCCACTGATCATTAGTCAAATGAGTTTCCTGCAATGAAATAAAGTCTGCTTTTGATTGGAAAAACAAATGTAAAAATAGCTTCCTTTTTTTCATGTTCTGGAGTCCTTTAACATTCCAAGATTCTATTATCCACATCTGTAGCTCTTCAAAAATGTATTCCTATTCCTACTATTGAGAGACAACCTTAGATTACAGTGTATTAACATACCATAGATTATTTGGAAGCAAATCTGACATCCCATCCCTACCCAGTGCTTATCCACTATTCCTCTGGACCAGGATGTACATAGGTTTTTCACATCCTTTGAATATCTCTGTTTATCTAAATTTCTAACTCTACAAATTAACCCAAAAACCTTATGCAAAAAACCTACAACCACTATCTCTAAATCTACAAAGCTTAATCCAAACATTCCCTAATAAACACTACTAATTACCTAACTACAGTTCTGGACATACTTAATATAGTCAAACCCATTTACTAATTGTTGTGTGAAAATCCAGTTTAACTAATAGCTCACAATATTAATAATCAGCAATGACAATAAAACATTTTAACTTCTTGTCATATACACTATTAATTATTAATTCCCAGAGAAAGAAAACAGTTGTTAAACATAACAATACAGTCCTACGGTTATTTTTGTTTAAATGTTCTAACTGTTTTAGGTAGTTGTCCTTCTCCAAAGGTAACAGTCTGCTAAAACTTGGAACGTACTCTAAGTAACAATAACAACTGTACTACACAAAGCATTTGACTAAATAATTGTATCCCTATAAAATATATTTAAAAATACTAAAGAGAAGGACAACCTAAATGTAACATTTTAAACATTTCAAGTTCACAGTCTTTCATAACATTTATTATACTAACCTCATCCTGTTATTTTATTGAACAGAGCATACACATACATTTTCCTAATTAAAAGTGAAAGAAAAAAAAAGAAAAAAAAAACATCTAAGAAAAAAGAAATAGAGACATAATTACCAGATTTTATCACTATACAATGCAATACCCTTCTATTTTAACCAACCCATTACAATAGTATTTCCTACCTGTACAGCTGTACATTTCCTTATACCATACAGAAGCCATTTACCCTCCAAATAGGTCCAGGAAGCTTCGTTTTTAGTTCCAAACAGTTTCTACAGCTTCTCTATAGTCCTTCCTGCTTGATGAGCTTGTTTTCTTCGTTTCAAATTCGCGATGGGGGAACCAGTTCGCAGACGGACCTCCTGGATGCGCTACGTTGAAATCAGTCCCCCTGCATCCTCCAAAGGACTTCCTGTTACCTCGTGGCTTGTTTACACTCATAGAAGTCATAAATCTTCGGAAAAACCTCATGGACACGCTGGAATTTCGAGATAAGGATGTAATCAGGAGTTTCCCAGGGCCTGGTAAAAAGAAAAGAACAAACAAGGAGTTATAAAGCCTCGGATCGTCATAATTATGGAGTCCCAGTCTGTCTGATGCTGAAAGAAGACCTGGATGCTTTGATCAAACTTCTGAAGGTGGCAGTGCTTTGAAAAGCTTCAAAAAGGTAGGTTTTGCTTCTTTTTTAGTGTTTATTGAATATTTAATACCATCCACTGTGAAAATTAAAGTATTTGGATACTTCATTTGAAATCTGATTTTTTTTTAATCAAAAACTTGCAGTATGGAGCTAGCATTTGCCTGGATTGTCTTATTTGTATTGGTAAGTCCTGTGTCATGGAAATCTTGTTATTTTGCCACATGATAAATCCACCATTCTTTTTAATAGTTAGCAGTATTTTGCTTGCATCTTGGTAATTCAGTATTTTGGTATAGACTGGTCTAGGTGCATTTGAAGCAAATGATTCTCTGATAGCTCTATATGCTCTTTCTATAACAATCTGTTTAACACTATCAGAGTCCTTGAACAGTGTTTCAAGTATTTGCATTATGGTAGCATTCAGATCATTGTACTGAATTGTTTCTGGAATTCCTCTAATTATTATATTATTCCGTCTGGATCTTGCTTCCAGGTCTAAAATTTTATTTTGCATGGTTTGAATGTCTGCATCATGAGAGTCTGTTTTTTTCATAAGCATTATTATTTTATCCTCACTTTCAGCTATTCTGGTTTCTGATTTGTCCATCCTTTCCAGAATCTGATTACATGTGGTACTAAACATAAGCATTTGTGTTGATAAATCTTTTAAGGCTTCTTGAATAGGTAACAGTGCTGATTTAATTTCCTCCATGCTGACCGGTTGTTCTGGTTTGTTTGTTATTCCTATTTTTGCAGTCTCCCTCTGTGTAACTGTTTTCTGTCTTTTAAAAATAGATTCTTTTTCCGGAGATTGCAAGGCAGATAGTTTAGTTTTAGAAGTTGTGATTTCCATAGTTTTGTCTTCTTTTGACATTTTGATACACTGTAAACGTATTTATACCAGGTGTAAGGTGTCAGCTGAGAGATATGTATTTCCTTTGTTTGTTGCTCTGTTCAGAGTCAGGCTGACCATCAATTCCAATCCTGCTGTTACAAAATATTTTTTCTCTATTTTTCCTTCTCAGAAGCGAAGATAGATGTTAGTATTTTAGTTATTGCTGCCAATTAGCATGTTAAATCTTGTGATATATCCACAGGGTTGATTTTTGTTTCTGCTATCTGGAGAGCTGTAGTTTTGCAGTGTTTAAAGAACAGCGGCCATCTTTGAATCAGATGAAGCTCTTTTTGATTTAAAGATTTACACTATGAAGCTTAACTTGGAGTTTTATTTTAAAGGCACAAAAGTGACAACAGAAGGAAGGAATATATGTAAGAAAACAAGTGTATTTAACCCCCCATTACAACCCTCTGTTCAAATATTTGAAAAAAATGTGTGAGAATGATATTAGGAACATGATGAATGTTAAGAGAAATGGTAGAGAGGGGATATATAACATCACAAAGGAAGAAATGGATATGTTAAAAGGGTTTCACTTCATAAACTCGCCACCATTGATATAAGAGATTTATTTTCAGCTATTCCACATGACATGGGCATCGGGTGGTTTTATAGCTTCCTGTGCCAACATTCTAATATTAGCCATGGACACATTCTCACCATTAGGACTTCGATGGAGTTGGTCTTAGATATGAACATAATTATTTTTGAAGGCCAACTTTTTCGACAGTGCAGCGTGTGCCCTCATATTTGCCAATATTATCTTGGCATTTTAGGAAAAGGAAATTGTGTTTAAAAGTGTATTTACTGATTATTGGACATTTTATGGTCGTTTCTTGGATGACATCATTGTTTTCTGGGAAGGAAGTGAGGGGGAATGGCATAATTTTCTGGAATTTATAGAGCAGAGCACCGAATTTCTGGAATTCACAAGTACTATTACATGGGATACCACCTATTACTTGGACATCACACTACAAAAAAACAGGAACATCAAACAATTTACATCCAATATTTTCAGAAAACCAACATATTCCAACACCCTCCTGCACTTTGATGGTTGCCATCCCATCATCACAGAAAAAATCCCTAGTAAAAGGGCAAGGGATTAGGATAGCAAGAATGGTATCAGAACATGATGAATTTGTACATCAGTTGAATATATTAAAAAACATGCTGACAAATAGAGGATACCCAGAAACATTTGTGGATGGGATACTGAAGGAAGTTACAACAAAGAGAGAGAATGCTGTCACAATGTCCGTAGTTGTCCTGGACAGCTGCTTGCAGAAAAACCAAACCACTACTCACACTGCTGTTGAATAGCTTTCACCAAAACAAACACACGGAACCACTGTAAATAGAAAAACCAAAGATGCTGCTGGCTAACGAATACTGCTCCACTACAGTTGAGTAAAGCTGTCATTGATTCCGTTTAAATATCTCAATGTTGTTGTCCAGAACGTGCTTCCAATACAACATGCCAAGTATATTTAAAAATAAAGCCAACGAATTTATTAAGAATAACACACCACGAAAACTACATAGACCACTGCATTTTCATTTAAAATATAAAACTTCCCAAAACGCTTAAAAAGTGGTCAAATGAAGTACTGATAAACAACATAAAAAACGCACACTGTGAATACAACGGACTCAATTGACATTGGTTAAGCGCTTTCACCCATAATCTATGGGCTTCTTCAGAACACCAAAATAACTCTATTGTCCGTCTTTTAAAATTTCGAAGGCACCAAAAGTAATTGATACCATTTCAAAAATTTAAAGTGACAGTGTTGGTATTGTCTACTCAGTATGGAAATTAGTACAAAATTCAAAAATCACGCTACCCTGAGCAATTGCAACAGCAAGGGCCATTGGATACAAAGTGATTAAGGCACTTTTAAGCAGTTGTAAGTGGGTTTGTGTGGGTTTGCACAAAGGTAAGCACTGCTAACTTCCAGTTACAGATTCTTATACTCATTTAACTTCTCAATTGCTTAACATGTGTAAGCATTCCTTACCACTGCACAAAGAGGCTTAAACCCACTTACTGCTGCTTAATGCTTATTCCCGCTTATCCCTGTGCTAATTTCTTTAAAAGAAATGAAAAAGGGTTGATTGGAAAGTGATAAAAAAATGAGGCACAAAGAGGGGAAGACAGTAGGGAAAATAGCTAGGGATGTGCAGAAAGGGTGTAGGGAAGGTCCATAGCTGCCCATTTCTTCTACAGCAACAGCTGTGCATATACACTGAATTTGGAGATAGATTTGGACACTCATACCCCTGAGAGAGGGGTGAGGACAACAATAATATGTTGTAAAGCCAATTTGACCAGATTACATGTGTCCAGTGGACATATGTGCAAAATGGACAGCCATGTATGGGGCAAGATTTTTTTTTTTTGGGAACAGATTGCCCTTTTTTTCTTTCAGGTGAGAGTGGGATGTTGCAGAGGGATAGTAGGTATATTGGGGAGGTTGGTTGGCTAGGTTAACAGACAAGACAAACAAGACACATACAGGGGCAGTATATGACACATGTGAGGGGTAAACACCTTAATGGGGAGGGGTGTTGGGAAATTGGAAGCCCATGAGCCCCCTAGTGGAAACAGTGGGACTGAGGTCCCCACCCATGGGCAATCACCACTGCACCTTCACAGCCCCAAAGGTGGCTGTGCTTGGGGCTGAGTAGGAGGGCTAGGCCAGCCCTCTAGTTGCAACACAGGGCCCTCAAGCTGGCTTAACAGATCTCCAACCTCCCAGCAAAGCTCACTATGCTCCACAACCCAGACCTGGCAATGGGTGACAGGTTCCTATCCGTGTCTGCTCCCGGGGGGGTAAGCCCCATCCCCTGAGGTGGCTCCACCTGAAGGTGGTGCAGGACCAATGGATGAGTAGGTCCCAGGTTGGGCCCCAGACATGCTGGTGCCCAGTGCCACAGCTAGCTGATGTAGGACAGGTGGGTCTGCTAGGACTGGCCTTCCCAAACGTGCTATCGTGTTTAAATTTTATCAACATATGTGGGTTAGTAATAGTCAACATATTCCAGGATTAGGTATAACAGCAAAGATAGATATTTCCATTACCCCAAACACCAGATATGGAACAGTTGCATAGCAAACAGAACACATGCATATATGGGACCACAGTGGTCATTACAACAGCATGTTGAGGGCCATGTGTTGCAACTAGAGGACTGGCCTGGCCCTCCTACTCTGCCCCAAGATGCCTATTTCCCTATTTTTGAGCCTTTTTTTTTCTGCCGTACACCCTTTATCGCTCCGCTCTCTACTGTTACAGGATTTGACCACTAGATGGCAGTCTTCAACCACCATTAATTTCCTTTCCCTCTCTCCTTCTCACTCACTTTTAAATAATATCTATTCCTTCTGTTATTCCTTAACTGCTTGTTAAGAAGTCTACCTACCTCTATCACTCAAATTCTTTCCCTAATAACACCCCCCTAAGCATCCCTCTAACCACCCTGCTTACCTTCCTCCATACTTGCCTTCACTATACTGATTGTTTTTTTCACTGCCCTGCTGCCTTCTTTCCTTGGGTCTCCACTGTGCTACCCTACCTATCTTCAGACAGGTCCACCTTGCCTCTACTACTCTCCTATCTGGTATCTTCTCTCCTGCCCCTTAGCATCTCTTTGACCTCTCTCCCTCTGCAACATATCTGTGAATTTCCCTCTCTCGTCTTACCTAACCTTACAACCTGCCCAGCTTACCTTACATTTTCATCTCTTTTTCTAACCTCTACTTTGCTCAGGCTTCCAGCTGCATTTGCACATGCCCACCTAACTTCTCCCCCTTTACCTCTGCATCCGCTCTCAACCTATCTTAAGGGCCAACTCTCCCTGGGCGCCATCTTTAAACCCCCAGATCTCCTCGTGGCTGCTGTGTATCCCTGGCTTGTTATCCCACACTCCTGTAAGTACGTATCTGTTTTTGTTTATCAAGAAGCTGTAGTTCTACTGTCCGTACCTTAGAAATTGTATATCTATTCATCTACTGTTTCTTTTGTATCATAGTGTATAGATTTCTTTTTCATTTAATATGTATTTATAGTAATCGATCTTAAATGTTCTGTGTTTGTAGCGTAGCTTAAGAATTAATCCTATAGAATGTGTTCTTGCCAATTAACTTTTCCAAATCAGTTTCCATATAGACTAATTTTTGCTTATTAGTACTGCTGTTTCAGAACGCGCTTAATTTGTAAGTTTCCTTAGGAATTGGTGCCTTGCTATCCTGCAACACTTTACTGTCCTGGATATTTGTCGGTAGTGTAACACTGAGGCTTATCGGGTAGATTATGGCTCCCGTGCTATTTTAGGTTATATACCCTAATTTCGGCTTCTGCATTAACCATTACTGTATACTTTAACCACCAAATCACACTGTGAGAGGAAAACTGAAGCACCGAGGCAGCCAACAAAATAAAATCAACTGTTTACTGTGACAAATAATCCAATGTTAAACGCTTAACGAATCACCGTGTTTTTCGTCTTCTAAACAAACAGACTTCATCAAACACACAAAATAAATTCAATATTTATATATGCTGACAAACATTTGAATTATCCAATAGTAATGAGACCGTGGCCTCATAAATATGTATGTATAAATCCCATTTAATTTAAGCCTTTTTGACAGAACTTTTTTCTCACCCAAAGAATTTGACTTTAAAAACTTTAAAAATCTCTCATTATATAAAATCATAAAACTGGTAAATACATTTTAAAGTTCAAACAAAATATTATAAAACAATTATTCCACGTGAACATATGTAAACATACAAACATATCATTGAAACTTGACAAAGCAATGATTTTCATAGCAAATACTCCCACCCAGTGGTCAAGAAAGAAATTACAAAGAATAATATGACATGTATGTAAACTCTATTTCCAAAAACCTAAATGTAAATTATATAATATATAGGTTGTTGATATATTAAATGAAAATAAATATGCATATTATTAATATATATTTGAATATAAAATACTGAATATAAACAAATGTGTTTTTTCTACCAATAGTATAAAAAATACAATGAATACATCAATATAAATATATAAATATATATAAATATCAATAGATGAATCAATATTATCCCAATGTATAAAACAATGTAAATATTTGAAATATTTAAAATACTTTCTAAAATGTGAAACTTGGTCAATTTTTTAAAACATATTTGCAATCTAGCTGCCCTCAACTTAAGGACGGGTGCAAGGGAAATATTCTCATTTAAACCTGGGAATTTGTTGGCCTCCAAAATAATTTGCCAATATAATTCCCGGTATTCAATATGAGTTTCCCATAAACCACCCTTTTATCTTTCTGAACTTCTTCAATAATAAAAAACTTATATTTAGCTAGGGGACATATAATGGTGTGTCTGTATACTGCATTACTTTCTTTTTTATTTTTTATGTCATTCATGTGTTCATAAACTCTCCTTTTTATTTTTCTCTCAGTCTTTCCTGCATAAAAAGCAGAGCATATCCCACATATTGCAATGTATACAACTCCATATGACTCACAGGTATTATGTATTTTACTTACGATTTATTTTCCTCTTGATTCAATAAATATACTTCGTGTATCAACCAACCAAGGACATTGTGCACACATTCCCATGGATGTGGGCCATTTGGTTTCATCGTTTTCTTTTTACCCTTATTTTGAAATGTCAACCAATCTTTAATATTACGTCCCCTTTTAAAAATAATATTTAAAGGTTCTTTTCTGTTTGAGACTGAGATCTGTTAGTTTTATGAACTTGTCCCATTATTTATTAAGCACTTTTTGAATTACACCTGCATCCCCACTAAAATCAGTGATAAAGGCCTGACTGTATATTTTGTCCGTCACAGCAGTAGAACTCATTAATTCTGCTCCATTGATTCTATCATTGTCCTTCAAATTAGCAGATTTTTTTATTTAAAATAGGTTCAAATCTATTTTCTCTACCATTGATAACTTCTTCTTTAATTTTATTAACGAATTCCAAAGGGTAACCTCTCTCTAAAAACATTTGAATCAAAAACTCACATTCATCAATAAAATCTTGATCATTTGAAGTCATCCAGGAAATCCTAACAAAGTGGCCTTTCACTAAACTTTTTTTCTGATGGAGAGGGTGTCCACTACTGAAATGTAAATGAGTTGGAAAATGTTTTCTTTCTAAATACTTTTGACTTAAAGCCATTCCCATCCTTAATTAATGACACATCTAAATAATTTATTTCATTGAGACCAGTTTCATGAGTAAATTTTAGAAAATTAGTTGAGTGGTTAATATAATGTATAAATTCATCTAATCTTTCTTTGCTATCGTGCCAGAATATAACTATATTGTCTAAAAAGCACTGATATAAACTCCAACTTTCTTTATATGTGCTATTAGAAATAAATTTCTTTTCCCAAGTATTCAAAACCATGTTAGCATATATAGGGGCACACCTAGCCCCCATAGCAACAACACTAATTTGGTGAAATTATTCACCTTGAAAAAATATGTAGTTATATTTTAACACCAATTCCATTAGATTCACACACAATATATATATTTCATTGTCATTTAACTCCCCAAAGGATCTAATTGCCTCCTCAAACCATTCTAAACCTGTATCATGTGGTATAGATCCAAACAAATCCACCACATCAATGGTTACAAGGATCAGCTCATCATGAAATGTATTCTCCTTCACTTTTCTTAAAAAATCCCAGGAATCTTTTCAATATGATTCACCTTTCAGCATTAATTTTTTCAATTTTACATCTATATATCTAGCTAAGGGGGAAATTGCTGAACCTTCAGCTGCCACTATGGGGCGTAGAGGAGGATCATGAAGGTTTTTGTGAACTTTCGGAATTCCGAAAATGGATGGAATCTTTGGTTTAGTGTTGTATAAAAACTCAAACATCTCTTTTTCAATAAATCCTTTTAAAAATAAATTGTATAGTGCTAAATATATTCTCCTGTATCCAATATTGATTTCATTTTTAGAAACATTATCATATTTCGAAGCATCAAGCAACATATATTAAACATTTTGCCTTCATACATAATGGAATCCATAAGCACTATACCTCCCCCTTTATCAGGCTTCATCACTCTCAAATTAATATTCCCCCTTAGCTCCCGAAGTAATTCTAATTCTGTAGATGAAAGGTTTGGTGTATATCTATTTTTCTTAATCGCCTGTCTCAATTCATTTTCTACAATATTTTCAAAATTCCTTAATTGGGTGTGTATGGGAGGGTACCAAACACTTCTTTTCCTTAGGTCTTTAGAATCATCTACATCTTTTGATGTACCATCACAAATTAATTCTAAATTAATCTTCCTTAAAAACATCTTTAAAATCTATCACCACTCTACTAATGTCGCATTTTATTCTTGGAACAAAGTTTAGACCCTTAGAAAATAAACAGAAATTAATAACTTTGATATCTAGATCAACAGCAAAATCCCACGAAGAGTTAATGCTCCCGCTATATAAGCCAAACGTAAAAAACAATAATGTTTTGCTCTCGCTTTATGTGACTTATTATTGGTTTTTACGTTTAACTTTGATATCTAGTTCTGTATATTTAAATATATTAAAATTTTTAAATTTATTACAAGTGCAAACAACAGATTTTATAAAATCACAATCATCTTCTAATTCATCATGTCCAATTACCTCCTCCCCCTCCCCTTCCACCCATTCTGTTGAAAATTCCCTTCTCTCTGATTCTTTATCCTTTCTGACCTCCGAAGGGGTGGAAATTCTAAAGGGTCAACATTTTCTTGTTGTAATTCTTGATACCCTTCTTCATGATAACTCCTACTAACATATCTGTCACTATTGTTCCTTGAATTAATTTCATTTGCATAATTAAACATAACTCTGGGTTTGGGATATTGTATATGATGTTCATATTCAACATCCTACATTACTGTATACTTTACTTATTCTCCCAACCGGGCTTATTAAGCACCAGTAACGCAGCTCTGCTGCTACAGGGAGATAAAGAAGCTCTGTTTGTTTTATCAGGTACTGTGCTTTATAAAACTCAGTCCTGCATAGGTATTTCCCTGACGCCAACCTCCACCTCGTAGAAGCTGTGCATGCAAACAGCTGCATTGTACCCAAACAGGCTTAGCAGCCGCATAAGAGGGTAATGAGCGTAACATTCCTCATTAGACCTGAATCCTGTATATGTTCCATGCCACTAACCTTCACCACATTGTAGCCGAGCAAACAACTGTGTTATTCCCATTTACTCATTCAAATACTTATCAGCCACAAAGCGGTGAACAAGGAGAATAGCCATCTGTTGACCTTCCTGATTTTTGAGTATAACCTCCCACAGTTATTACCTTCTCTAAGTTTGTGCCTACAAACACAAACTACTGCTGTTCCCCTATTAATAAACACAGCTCTATTTAATTAGTCTGTCCTTATTGGACAAACCGTTTCTTAATACAACTAAACTGGGTAATGAAACGGAGGTGCTAGCTACCTGTAAGTCTGCACTTACGAAATTGAGCCCCTTATTACTTTCTGAGTTGGTGACTTCAATTGTCTTTCTGCTAGGGTATGTTTTTCTCTGCTTTAACTATTAATACCAAATTCTTAAGAACTGACCATAGCAAGCAAATGTGAATGTGATTCCTACTAAACAGACTGTATTATACAAATGTTGCTATTTGTGAACGTTAGTTTTTCTGAAGTACCTTCCAATCACTTAATTGTGAATAAACCTACAAATAATTGATCTACTGCTGTGCTCAACTCATACAGAATTGTACTTCAAGGTCCTTTCTGTATCGGACAAACCCTTTGATAGCCTAACTAAACAGGTAAGGTGACGAAGACACGAGGTAGTTGTTTGTTTGCACACAGTGTTCAAGGCCCTTACTACTCTAGTAATGGCAAGTTAAATGTCTCCCTGCCATTTGTACATCTTTTTTTGCATTGTGCTAAGTAGTGACAAGTAAGTCATAAAAACAGACCTTAGCCAACAAATGAGAAGGTGTCCCTGCTTAACTGTTTGCCTATACTTAAAGGTTTATTGTTTGAAGATGTTAATTTTATATTTTTAAACTGGGATGGGTGGCCATGGTGGTGCAGCAGTTAGTGTTGCCACCTCACAGCAAGAGGTTCTCTGGTTCGATTCTCGGCTGGGGTGCCTTCTGTGTGGAGTCTGCATGTCCTCCCTGTGGTCACGTAGGTTTCCTCCGGGTGCTCCGGTTTCCTCCCACATCCCAAAGACATGCAGTAGGTGGATTGGGCACTCTAAATTGACCCTAGGTGTGTGTGCATGTGTCTGCCTTCTGTGGAAGGTTGGGCGCCGGGCTGGCAACTTGACACCATAAAACTCCACTGCCAATCATGAGCGGACAGGTGATCCGCTGTGGCGACCCCTAACTGGGAAAAAGCCAAAAGAAGAAGAAGAAGAAGATGGAAATGGTTACATTTCGTATTACTCACTAGAATTTATTGAAATTACCTTAGCCAGCGAGTTCCTGCTAAACAGTCTATCTTTACATGAAGCTTTAGTGTTGAAAATGTTAATTTGTATTTTTAATTTGATGGAAATGGATACATATCGTATTACTTACTAGTAATTACTATTTTATGATAATGGACCTTACCAGCAAATGTGAATTTAATGCACATTGGGTAGTATCTTATCTTTGAGTAATTATATACAGCCTCAACTTCACAGCAAGATAGAGTAATTGTGACACTGATACATTGCTTGTTGTGCCTAATTTCTGAAGGGTCTTGTATTTGAAGCATTTTGAGCTAACTTTTGTAATGTTGTTCTGCTGCTTAACCTGTTACTTGTATGTTACTCACACCTGCTGCTTAACCATCACACCTCTTATTTTTGTTCCTTTTTTTTAATCACAAAACTCTCTCTCCTTGTATTTTCTCCACCACTCCAGCCTCATCTACCTATTTTTGTTTTGCTCACTGGCCCTGCCTTCCTGGACATTCCAAGACCAGTCAAAAGACACCAATCTCACCTTGTTTTGCCACATTTCCTAACAGAAAAAGGTCACAACTTCTCTCAGAAGAGACCTCAAAGGAATTTAAGAAAGTATGTTTTATGAAGATACACCTTTAAGTTTATAAATGATACTGCTGTACTTCTTTACTAGGAGCTACTAGTGTAGGATCCTGACCAGAGTAGCCAGCAGCCATACCCTTCTTACTGAAAACCCCCTCCATACCTGCCTTATCACTGCAGCCTATTTCCCTATTTTTGAGCCTTTTTTTTTCTGCCCTACACCCTTCTACCTCCCTTTATCGCTCCACTCTCTACTGTTACAGGATTTGACCACTAGATGGCAGTCTTCAACCACCATTAATTTCCTTGCCCTCTCTCCTTCTCACTCACTTTTAAATAATATCTATTCCTACTGTTATTCCTTAACTGCTTGTTAACAAGTCTACCTACCTCTGACTATCACTCAAATCCTTTCCCTAATAACACACCCCTAATCATCCCTCTAACCACCCTGCTTACCTTCCTCCATACTTACCTTCACTATACTGATTGTTTTTTTCACTGCCCTGCTGCCTTCTTTCCTTGGGTCTACCCGCTCCGTTCGCCCTGCAAGCTCACTCCGCTCCCCTACCCTACCCCCAAATCCCACCCACCCCCACTACCTCTAGATTTATACCCACATAGCTACTCCAACTTCTTCTCCAACTACTAAACTCCACCCTTTCCTCTTCCTACCCCCTCCCCATCACACCATCCATTCACCACAAATCTCCCTTCCTTCTTACTCAGCACCATATATTGCTTATCAAAGCGTCAACATGCTTGCAAAATATTCATCCTTCTCAATTCAACTATTACTTCTTCTGACCCTAACCTACATCTACTACCTTATCCAGCCTAACCCCATAACTCACATCCTACTCTTACACACAACCTGCTCACTCCATACATCACACTCCTACTCATGCATCTCAATATCTCCTGCACTATATCTCATCAACCACAATCTATGTTTTCATTACAAACTAATCTCTCCTTATAAAACCTCAGCACCCACTCTACCCTCCATATCCCTCACAAATCTTTCAACACATATCACTCAAACAAAACAATCCAAACACCTCTATTACATAATCCAACTTCTAACATCCATACTCTTATCTGGAGATATACACCCTAACCCAGGCCCTAACACCTCCTCCTCAACATCTAAATCCATCCTACTAGCATCTCTTAATGCACAAAGCTTAGCTAACAAAATTCCAAACCTAACCAAAAAGTTTGCAGGAGAAACCAAATAAGGGCACCAAAACCGCAAAAATTAGATTGTATTTATTGTTGAAAAACACTCCACAGAATTAACGTTATCAAATTGATACGTTTTTGACCTCTTTCATCATCAGAAACAAACACTGAATCAAGTTTTAAACAGATGTTTTATAGCCTATCTTTTAGATTTGATTAGTTAATTAATTGTCCAATGAAAATACCTTTTTGCTAAAAACGTACATAGTTTAATTAGTTCTCTTAAAAACCTCTGTTAAAAACTAAATGTATGTCCAAGCACATAACTTTAAAATATCTTGAATCTGAATGCTATATGTAGAATAAGAAGCACACATGTTTGTCCCTTTGTTGAAACATTAAAAACAGTAGGAAATAAATAATACAAACATATTCGTAAATTATTAAATACATTCCAAGTATCTCCAGGAGATCGGACTGATAAAAATTATAATAATAACACCACTTAGTGGTTTATTGAGGGAATTGATCAAAGTTTTGCTGCTCTTAACTTGAGCACTGGAACAATAGACAAAAAAATCATTTAAACTGGGAGGTTTTGTAGACTCCAGAATAATCTGCCAAAACAACTCCCTGTATTCCAACTTGGCTTCCCACATGCCTCCCCTTAAATCCTTAGGAACTGCTTCCAATACAAAGAAAGAAAAATTAGCCTGTGTGCAATCTATTGTATGGCGAAACAATGCATTGTTGCTATTCTGTTTCTTGATTTCATAACGGTGTTCATAAATACGAGACTTCAGTTTCCTCTCAGTTTTCCCTACATAAAAGGAGATACAGTGGTTACAAATAGCGATGTAAACTACGCCATAGGTGTTACAGTTGGAATGGTTAGTACTAATAACTTTCCTATTTCTTGCTGTAATATATATGCTAGGTTTATTCACTATGTACGAACATTGTGAACAGAAACCACATTTGAAGGTTCCAAACCTATGGGAACCCATCACTGTACTGGAACATCCACCAAATTCAAATAATTATTTAAAATTAAGATCCCTATGATAAATAAATTTTAAAGGCTGTTGGTTGGTCAGTCCCAAATCAGAAGTTTGTATAAACCTATTCCATTCTCTGGAAATAACTTCCTTAATAACTCCTGAGTCACCTGTATAATCTAAAATATATGCCTGCTCCCAGTTGTTGGGTTTAATATTAGTGGGCTCAGTTTCTATTGGTACCAAAGTGTCTTTCTCCAAAATGGGAGCAAATCTACCTTTTCTCCCTTGGGTTACCACCTCTAATACTTCATCCATTAACTTTTTTGGATATCCTCTCTCACTGAACATATCTAGGACTTTTCCACTTTCATTATTAAAATCTTCATCATTGGAGGTTATCCGACATACCCTTACTAATTGCCCCTTAACTAAATTCTTCTTCTGGTAAAAAGGATGACCACTTCTGAAATGCAAGTAAGAATTAGAAAAGGTTTCTTTACGATGTATTTTAGATGAAAAACCATCAACCCTCTTGCTTAAGGAAATGTCCAGGTATGTTAATTCTTGATGGTTAAGGTTGAAAGTAAAATCCAAAAAATTAGTAGTACCCTTGATGTAATCTAAGAATTCAAAAGATTTTTCCTGTGAATCAGTCCAAAAAATACAAATATCATCAAGAAACCTTTTATACAGGGACCAACAACTTGAAAAATGGCTATGTAAAACAAACAGTTTCTCCCACCAGGATAAAACTATGTTGGCATACGTTGGGGCACATTTGGCCCCCATCGCCACTCCTCTTGTTGGCTTAAAAAATTCCCCCTGGAAATACATGTAATTGTTCTTAAGAACAATGTCCATAAATAAAAGGCAATTCCTAAAATCATCCTAGGGAAATAAAGCACTTTCCCTCATGCTTTCTTCTAACCACTGAAGTCCAGTGTCATGGGGAATGCAACCAAACAAGTCCACTACATCCAAAATTACAAATAATATGTTGGGAGAAAACATATAATTTTTAACAGATCTAAGAAAGTCCCATGAGTCTTTAAGGACAGCTTCACCTAAATAAGAAAGTTCCTTCAGTTTGTCATCCACAAATTTAGCCATTGGAGTAGTTACAGATCCCTCAGAAGATACATTAACTCGTAAAGAGGGATCAATTGGATCCTTATGTACTTTCGGAATGCCAAAAACTGAAGGAACATTTGGGTATTTGTTGACCAAAAAATTGAAAAGGTCATTATTAATAGAGCCATCTAATAGTAAATCATTCAACAATAAATTAATTTTGGAATTAGCAATATTAACTTCATTTATTGAGGCTCTAGAATATTTAGAAGTGTCATAAAGCATGTCTTTCATTTTAGATTCATATACTATAATGTCCATGAGAACCGTTCCACCCCCTTTGTCTGGTTGCATAATCCTAATTTGACTATTGTTCTTTAATTCATTCAATAATTTCCTCTCACTGAGGGAAAGATTGGGAAAGACTGTGTGTTGAACCACTGTGTTTCTAATCTCCCTCTCCAGTAGATTTTCAATATTTCTCAATTGTGGATGTAGAGGTGGATTTATGGTACTTTTTTTCTTTAACAAAGTTGAACCCGAAAGGTTAATGTTAGTGTCACGAAATAATAAAGACAAGTTCTTTTTTTCTTAGAAAAAGCTTTAAATCTACTATAGACCTTGTAATACTAGCTTTCCTAACAGGTATGAACTTGAAACCTTTTGAAAACAACAGGAAATGTTCCAATTGAACATCCACTTTACTATAATTGAATATTTTATAACTGTTGAACTCAAAGATATTCCCTCGTTGAACTATCTGAAGATCAGTTTCTACCAAACCTGTCACTTGTAATTCCTCCTGTGATTGTAAGAGTTGTAATAAACTGGGTTCTGCTTGCGAATCCTGTCGGACCACCGCAAAGGGGGTGGATAATCTAAAGGGAATCTTTCTTGGTTATGATATGTTACTTCATGTCTTTCCTGTTCTTGTTCATGATCTATAAAATCTGTCTGCTGTTCATTTGTATTAGGGTTGAACTCATTAAGAAAAGAATTACATGATGTAATTTTTGGGTAGGCCCTACCTTCCTTGTATTCCCTTACATCTCTTTCCAGTTTCACTTGATTCCTTTTCATATTTTCAATGCATTCAGATTCTATTTGTGAAAAAATATCTAAATATATTTTTTTCTCCCTATCTACTGTAAAAACAAGATCATTAATAATTTTAGTGTTAATATGTTCCATTTTACTCAAAATAGCTGCCCTGACCCTTTCGTTCTCTTTGAGAATTGCCTTAACCACTTCCAAACCACAATTATCAAATATTTTCAGCAGTTCTGAGTGAAATTCTGAACCTTCTTCGACCCTATTTGAAATTTACAAATACGCAAACCCTTTGGAACAATTTGTTTAAACATTCTCTAAGGAATGTACAATCACATCCCAATCATTTGTATTTTTCCAAATAAAAATATAAATCGTCCAAGTTCTCCCAATATGTTTTGGACACTCTTTCATTTTGTCTCAAAACAGTGGAAGAACCATTAAAATAATAATTCTTGTCAATGAAAGCATTAAAATCAACAACTTGAGTTTTAACAGAAAAGTCACCTTGGTCAGAATGAATAGGGTTGCCATTTGTGTTGTTTTGTTGGCCGTGGTCAATATCTCAGGCCACTGAAGCATTTGAACACAAAAGTTGTGGAAAGTCCATAAATCCGTCATCCGATTGGTTACTGTAGATCAGTTGGTTTAATGATCTGGTTATGCTATGTATGTGTTGGTTGGCCATAGCAACTGCAGGTGGGCGTGTTCTACTCACTGCAGTTAACACAGCATTGTAACATTCCATGTGGCAGTTAATAAAGAAGCTGTTAAACTGAAAACAGGTCTCCTCGCTCATTTCAACATGGTGTCAGAAGTTGCTTGCCAATGAGCATTTTTTCATCATTTTTCCTCGTTCAAGAAGAGAAAAAAAAAATAAAAAAGAGGTACGCGTTACAAGTGGCTAATGGGTTAACAGAGAGGATTTTGCAGACCAGACCCACTCGTCTTCGATGGAGACGTTGCTGAAAATTGGCACGTATTTGAAAGGAAGTATGACATCTTTATTGAGGCGGCCCACTCAGATAAACCAGACAAAACGAAAGCTTATATCCTCCTCAATCTAGCAGGGGCAGAAGCCATCGAAAGGGAATGCTCGTTTGTCTATGTCGCAGAAATTAGGGTGCCACCCGCAAGAGACGGGCAGGACGGAGCCATTATTCATCCAGCAGAGTCCAGAGAGGACCCCAACTGTTTAAAAAAGAAATTTCGGGAAATGTGCAACCCACAATATAATAAAATAATGGAGAGACACAAGTTTCATTCCTGAAATCAGAGACAAGGTGAGACTATTGAGTCTTTTATTAGTGATTTAAAGATTAAAGCCAAAAGTTGTCATTTTGGAGATTTAACAGATGAGTTAATCTGTGACAGGATTGTTTGTGGCATAAATAATGACAGTATAAGGAAGGCCCTTTTACGTGACAGTGACTTGACCCTATCCAAAGCCATTTCTATCTGTCGTGTTTATGAAATGACTGAGGAGAATACTAGGGCTCTTGCCAAACAGCCGGCCGCAACGGTGGATGCACTGCAGCCAGGCTCCACCAGATGGTGTCCCAGGACAAATTATAAGCCTGTAAGTGGGCAGGATGTAAAACTCATCAGGAACTGCAACAATTGTGGAGCCAACCACGCTGCACAGCGAGACAAATGTCCTGCGTTTGGCCAGCAATGCCACAAATGTCAAAAATGGAACCACTACAAAAAATGTTGCAGATCCAAGCCTCAACATGAACATCCTAAAAGGAAAAGTTTTGTTAAAGAATACCGTAACAAACAACCCGTGCATCAGCTAGAGCTGGAGCAGCTGGACATCAACACTGATGACACATTCTATGTAGATGGTGTCGAGCCCATTGCAGTTGTGGACAACGTAAATACCCAAGTAGAGTACCAGGATGAAGGATTTGTCACCCTGTATATACGAGATAAGCCTATTAAAATGAAAATCGACACGGGGGCAAAATGTAATGTGATGGCAAAACGCACTTTTCTCCAGCTGTATGAGGGACAGATTTTGACATGCAATAAAACAATAAACCTAGTGGCCTACGGAGGCAGCAAGATCGAAACAGCCGGTTTTGCTACACTTTCTCTGTCACTGGATGGACAACAACACTTACTACCGTTCTTCCTTGTGGATCGTGATGTTGTGCCACTGCTGGGGTTTCGAGCATGTGTACGTCTAGGACTTGTCACACTGAGCCCTCATGTCCACCAGGTCAGTACAGAGCCTGATATTAATTTTACAAAAAATGTCCGTGAACAGTATGATGATGTGTTAAACGACGAGCTTGGAGAACTTCCAATAATATATTCCATGACTCCAGATCCTGAGGTGCAGCCCATCATCCGGCCAGCGCACCGCATTCCTATAACTATGCAAGCCCGAGTTAAGTCAGAACTTGATAACATGGCCAGCAAAGGAGTCATTACAGCGGTCTCTGAGCCCACAGACTGGGTTTCATCAATGGTGGTAGCACACAAGAAAGACAAAGAGGAGATAAGGCTGTGCATTAATCCTAAAGACTTAAACACGGCTTTAAAGAGACCCCATTACCCAATGCGCAGTGTTGAGGAAGTTGCCACCCAAATGGCAGGTGCGACTCTGTTCTCAGTGCTTGATGCGAAGAGCTCGTTTTGGCAGATAAAGCTCGACCATAAGTCATCAACGCTAACTACATTTAGCACACCCTTTGGGCGCTACAGGTTTCTACACATGCCTTTTGGCATCATTTCAGCAAGTGAGGTTTTCCAGTGCTCAATGGAGCAACTATTCGCTGGCTACCCTTGTGCCATCATAGCTGACGACATCATTGTGGGAGGTCATGATGCTGCAGAACACAACACGAACCTAAAGAAGGTACTTGACCATGCACGAGAGATCAGACTCCGACTAAACCCCCACAAATGTAAGTTCTGTCTGGATCAAGTTTGTTACGTGGGACACATGTTCACAAAAGAAGGTCTCAGGGCCGACCCCACAAAGATGGAAGCTATCACAAATATGCCAGTTCCCCAAAATTCCCTGGCTGTACAGCATTTCCTTGGTATGGTAAATTACCTGGGAAAATTTATCCCAAATCTCAGCAGCATTGCAGCACCACTCAGACACCTAATACACAAGGATACCGTCTGGTGTTGGCTCCCACAACATCAACAAGCATTCAAACACCTCTAATCATGCCTAGCCAGCTTACCAGTCCTATCGTATTTTGATGTAAAGAAGACAGTGACATTAACCTGTGATGCTTCACGTTACGGACTGGGTGCTGCATGTCTGCAAAGTAGTAAGCCAGTAGCATACGCATCTCGCATGCTCACCGATACCGAGACATGCTACGCACAAATCGAGAAAGAATTGTTGTCAGTTGTGTTTGCGTGTACCAAGTTTAGAGACTACATATACGGAAAACCCACAGTAGTTGAAACAGACCATCAGCCCCTTGTTACAATCCTAAAGAAGCCAATCCACACTGCCCCAGCTCGCCTACAGAGGATGTTACTGCAATTACAAGCTTATGACCTAACACTTGTTTACAAGAGGGGTAAGCACATGTACCTTG
Source organism: Protopterus annectens (assembly GCF_019279795.1). Lineage (NCBI taxonomy): Eukaryota > Metazoa > Chordata > Ceratodontiformes > Protopteridae > Protopterus > Protopterus annectens. The sequence goes on along the minus strand of NC_056726.1, from coordinate 288,235,144 downwards.
CGGATACTCTGTCACGAGCCCCAAGCAACAGTGTTTCCCAAACTCAAAGTGCAAATAACAACTTCGAGGTGATGTCTGTCAGCTACATCTCTACAGCCAGGATGGAGGAGCTACGAGCCCACACGGCAAGGGACCAGGTCCTGCAAACTCTAAGCACAGTGATTCAGAATGGCTGGCCCAACAAAGACTGCCAGGTTCCGCCGTCTGTGCATCCATTCTTCCCATATAGAGAAGAGTTGATAGTGGAGAACGGCGTTGTTGTTAAAGGTCACAGGGCGGTCATCCCCGACTCCCTACAACAAGAATATATTAATATTATGCACAGAGGTCACCCAGGCTTAGAAGCCACAAAGCGCAGAGCAAGAGCCACTGTATTTTGGCCAGCAATGAGCAAAGACATCGAAAGAGAGCTGCTCTCCTGCTCTGTATGTAACAGTACCCGACCACACCAACAAAAGGAACCTCTACAACTACATCCGGTTCCTGCCCTGCCTTGGTCTACGGTCACCACGGATATGTTCGAATGGCATGGACAACAATACATGGTGCTGGTCGACTCCTATTCAGGGTGGTTTGAAATTGACCTTCTCCGGGACACATCTTCAGCAGCGGTGATCACAAAACTGAAAAGACACTTCTCCGTCCACGGAGTACCTCACACCCTGGTTTCTGACAATGCAAGACAATACACCAGTCAGCGTTTTAAAGTGTTTGCCCAGCGGTGGGACTTTGTCCACATAACCAGCAGCCCAGAGTACCCCCAGTCCAATGGATTGGCTGAATGGGCTGTCCGCAGTGCCAAGCTACTGATGGAAAGGTCTCACAGAGATGGGACAGACGTTTTCCTCAACCTACTGAACATCAGGCATTTTCATTGGACAATTAATTAACTAATCAAATTTAAAAGATAGGCTATAAAATATCTGTTTAAAACTTGATTCAGTGTTTGTTTCTGATGAAGAAAGAGGTTGAAATTGTATCAGTTTGATAGCGTTAATTCTGTGGAGTGTTTTCAACAATAAATACAATCTAATTTTTGTGGTTTTGGTGCCCTTATTTGGTTTCTCCTGCAAACTTTTTGGTTTGGTTCCAGTGATTATCAAGTTCGTTATCATCTCCTTTTGGTTGGTTAAAATTCCAAACCTACATGCCTGGCTACTCCACAACAAACCAGACATCTTAGCCATATCTGAAACCTGGTTAAAACCTCATATAAAAGATGCAGAAATATTACCACCTAATTACTCCATCATCAGAACTGACAGAGCCCAAAAAAACGGTGGTGGAGTAGCTCTACTCTACTCATCCTCCCTATGCATTACTCCCTATAATAAAGCCATTCCCCAGTTCGCCAACACAGAATTAATACTAGCTCAGTTTCAGTTAAACAAACACAAACATATATGCATAGCCTCCTTTACATTCCCCCTGGAGACAATATCTCAGTACTTGAAGATATCCTCTCCTGGCTTTCTACCAATATCTCAAATGAAACTATTATCATGGGAGACACCAACATTAATTGGTCCTCCATTCAGTCCCTGCACACTCCTAAACATCAACCTGTATAACTACTCTCAACTTATCAACTCCATGACTTGGCCCTCTAAAGACTTCACTAGTGGCAGCATCCTAGACTGGATCCTAGTCTCTCACTCCCACTGCTACTCTGACAGTGGAACTCTTCCTTACTCCCTCAGCGACCACCTTCTCATCTTCACTAGGCGTCTTCCTTCTCCCTTACTAGTTACTCATAATTATATCAGTACCCAATGCCTAAGAAACTTCAACCCAAAAGCCTTCTCTGACTCCCTAAAATCACTTAAGTGGTACCCCCTAAAAACTCTACCCCTGGAAAATGCAATCACACACTTTAATGCTACTTTCCTAAATCTTCTAGATACTCTTGCTCCCTTAAAAACCAAAAGAATAAAAAACAAAACCACCCCCTGGCTAACAAAAAACACACTAACTACCATGCGACTTAGAGATAAAGCCTGGGCACGTTACCAAAAGAACAAATCTACCTCTACCATCAATCAGTACAAAACTCTTTGTAACTCAGTTAAAAAGCTTATCACAGCAGACCATCAAAACTACTTTTGCTTACTTCAAAGCAACCATAAAACCAACCCACAAAAGTTCTGGAAAGGTATAACTACCCTCTTAAAACCTGGTACAACTGAAAACTCAATCCCTTGCCCAAATGTAAAAGACATTGATCTTGCCACCCAATTCAACTCTTTTTTCATAAACTCTATTTCCAAACTAACCTCTTCCTTCTCTAATAACAATCTACTTCCTACTTCCACTTCTCCTCTCCCATCACACCCTCCATCTTCATTCTCTCATTCCCCATCCTGTCAACCCCCTCCATTCTCCATTAAACCTATCCCTACTTCTACCATAAAACTCCTGCAGAAGCTAAAACCATGCACCAATGCCCTGATAACATTCCTTCATACTTCCTCAGCATAGCTGCCGAAGCCATTGCCCTCCCAATCAGTATCCTGATCAACCAATCTATCCAAGAAGGTCTTGTTCCACAACTTTAGAAAAAGGCTTTCATCATTCCCCTGCACAAAGGAGGCAGCAATACTAATATTACCAGCATCCGGCCCATTACCATCCTCTCTCTCATTTCAAAAATCCTAGAAAAATGTATCCATCTTCAACTCCTTCCCTATCTCTTAGAGAACAACCTATTAACTCCTACCCAACACGGATTCAGACCCAATCATAGCACTATGACTGCCCTCCTATCCTTCCTTGAAACTGTGAATAAAGCTAGAGATTCTGGCTTCACTGTATCTACCATCCTACTTAATCTCTCTAAGGCCTTTGACACTATCTCTCATAACCTACTCCTTACTAAACTACCTAACCTAAATCTATCACCTTCATCTCGCAAATGGTTCACCAGCTATCTCTCCAACAGGCAACAAGCTGTCAAGTGGAAAAAAGCCACCTCCTCCTTCCTCAACAGCCCCACAGGTGTCCCACAGGGTTCTATATTGGGCCCCTACCTCTTCAATATATTCATCAATGATTTTTTCTGCTCAATTCCTTATGCTAACATTATTCAATATGCAGATGATTCTACAATCATCTGTGCTGCTTCATCCATCCTGACTCTCTTAAAGCTGACTCCCCGACTCCCTACAACAAGAATATATTAATATTATGCACAGAGGTCACCCAGGCTTAGAAGCCACAAAGCGCAGAGCAAGAGCCACTGTATTTTGGCCAGCAATGAGCAAAGACATCGAAGAGAGCTGCTCTCCTGCTCTGTATGTAACAGTACCCGACCACACCAACAAAAGGAACCTCTACAACTACATCCGGTTCCTGCCCTGCCTTGGTCTACGGTCACCACGGATATGTTCGAATGGCATGGACAACAATACATGGTGCTGGTCGACTCCTATTCAGGGTGGTTTGAAATTGACCTTCTCCGGGACACATCTTCAGCAGCGGTGATCACAAAACTGAAAAGACACTTCTCCGTCCACGGAGTACCTCACACCCTGGTTTCTGACAATGCAAGACAATACACCAGTCAGCGTTTTAAAGTGTTTGCCCAGCGGTGGGACTTTGTCCACATAACCAGCAGCCCAGAGTACCCCAGTCCAATGGATTGGCTGAAAGGGCTGTCCGCAGTGCCAAGCTACTGATGGAAAGGTCTCACAGAGATGGGACAGACGTTTTCCTCAACCTACTGAACATCAGGCATTTTCATTGGACAATTAATTAACTAATCAAATTTAAAAGATAGGCTATAAAATATCTGTTTAAAACTTGATTCAGTGTTTGTTTCTGATGAAGAAAGAGGTTGAAATTGTATCAGTTTGATAGCGTTAATTCTGTGGAGTGTTTTCAACAATAAATACAATCTAATTTTTGTGGTTTTGGTGCCCTTATTTGGTTTCTCCTGCAAACTTTTTGGTTTGGTTCCAGTGATTATCAAGTTCGTTATCATCTCCTTTTGGTTGGTTAAAATTCCAAACCTACATGCCTGGCTACTCCACAACAAACCAGACATCTTAGCCATATCTGAAACCTGGTTAAAACCTCATATAAAAGATGCAGAAATATTACCACCTAATTACTCCATCATCAGAACTGACAGAGCCCAAAAAAACGGTGGTGGAGTAGCTCTACTCTACTCATCCTCCCTATGCATTACTCCCTATAATAAAGCCATTCCCCAGTTCGCCAACACAGAATTAATACTAGCTCAGTTTCAGTTAAACAAACACAAACATATATGCATAGCCTCCCTTTACATTCCCCCTGGAGACAATATCTCAGTACTTGAAGATATCCTCTCCTGGCTTTCTACCAATATCTCAAATGAAACTATTATCATGGGAGACACCAACATTAATTGGTCCTCCATTCAGTCCCCTGCACACTCCCTAAACATCAACCTGTATAACTACTCTCAACTTATCAACTCCATGACTTGGCCCTCTAAAGACTTCACTAGTGGCAGCATCCTAGACTGGATCCTAGTCTCTCACTCCCACTGCTACTCTGACAGTGGAACTCTTCCTTACTCCCTCAGCGACCACCTTCTCATCTTCACTAGGCGTCTTCCTTCTCCCTTACTAGTTACTCATAATTATATCAGTACCCAATGCCTAAGAAACTTCAACCCAAAAGCCTTCTCTGACTCCCTAAAATCACTTAAGTGGTACCCCCTAAAAACTCTACCCCTGGAAAATGCAATCACACACTTTAATGCTACTTTCCTAAATCTTCTAGATACTCTTGCTCCCTTAAAAACCAAAAGAATAAAAAACAAAACCACCCCCTGGCTAACAAAAAACACACTAACTACCATGCGACTTAGAGATAAAGCCTGGGCACGTTACCAAAAGAACAAATCTACCTCTACCATCAATCAGTACAAAACTCTTTGTAACTCAGTTAAAAAGCTTATCACAGCAGACCATCAAAACTACTTTTGCTTACTTCAAAGCAACCATAAAACCAACCCACAAAAGTTCTGGAAAGGTATAACTACCCTCTTAAAACCTGGTACAACTGAAAACTCAATCCCTTGCCCAAATGTAAAAGACATTGATCTTGCCACCCAATTCAACTCTTTTTTCATAAACTCTATTTCCAAACTAACCTCTTCCTTCTCTAATAACAATCTACTTCCTACTTCCACTTCTCCTCTCCCATCACACCCTCCATCTTCATTCTCTCATTCCCCATCCTGTCAACCCCCTCCATTCTCCATTAAACCTATCCCTACTTCTACCATAAAAAACTCCTGCAGAAGCTAAAACCATGCACCAATGCCCCTGATAACATTCCTTCATACTTCCTCAGCATAGCTGCCGAAGCCATTGCCCTCCCAATCAGTATCCTGATCAACCAATCTATCCAAGAAGGTCTTGTTCCACAACTTTAGAAAAAGGCTTTCATCATTCCCCTGCACAAAGGAGGCAGCAATACTAATATTACCAGCATCCGGCCCATTACCATCCTCTCTCTCATTTCAAAAATCCTAGAAAAATGTATCCATCTTCAACTCCTTCCCTATCTCTTAGAGAACAACCTATTAACTCCTACCCAACACGGATTCAGACCCAATCATAGCACTATGACTGCCCTCCTATCCTTCCTTGAAACTGTGAATAAAGCTAGAGATTCTGGCTTCACTGTATCTACCATCCTACTTAATCTCTCTAAGGCCTTTGACACTATCTCTCATAACCTACTCCTTACTAAACTACCTAACCTAAATCTATCACCTTCATCTCGCAAATGGTTCACCAGCTATCTCTCCAACAGGCAACAAGCTGTCAAGTGGAAAAAAGCCACCTCCTCCTTCCTCAACAGCCCCACAGGTGTCCCACAGGGTTCTATATTGGGCCCCTACCTCTTCAATATATTCATCAATGATTTTTTCTGCTCAATTCCTTATGCTAACATTATTCAATATGCAGATGATTCTACAATCATCTGTGCTGCTTCATCCATCCTGACTCTCTTAAAGCTGACTCCCCGACTCCCTACAACAAGAATATATTAATATTATGCACAGAGGTCACCCAGGCTTAGAAGCCACAAAGCGCAGAGCAAGAGCCACTGTATTTTGGCCAGCAATGAGCAAAGACATCGAAAGAGAGCTGCTCTCCTGCTCTGTATGTAACAGTACCCGACCACACCAACAAAAGGAACCTCTACAACTACATCCGGTTCCTGCCCTGCCTTGGTCTACGGTCACCACGGATATGTTCGAATGGCATGGACAACAATACATGGTGCTGGTCGACTCCTATTCAGGGTGGTTTGAAATTGACCTTCTCCGGGACACATCTTCAGCAGCGGTGATCACAAAACTGAAAAGACACTTCTCCGTCCACGGAGTACCTCACACCCTGGTTTCTGACAATGCAAGACAATACACCAGTCAGCGTTTTAAAGTGTTTGCCCAGCGGTGGGACTTTGTCCACATAACCAGCAGCCCAGAGTACCCCCAGTCCAATGGATTGGCTGAATGGGCTGTCCGCAGTGCCAAGCTACTGATGGAAAGGTCTCACAGAGATGGGACAGACGTTTTCCTCAACCTACTGAACATCAGGCATTTTCATTGGACAATTAATTAACTAATCAAATTTAAAAGATAGGCTATAAAATATCTGTTTAAAACTTGATTCAGTGTTTGTTTCTGATGAAGAAAGAGGTTGAAATTGTATCAGTTTGATAGCGTTAATTCTGTGGAGTGTTTTTCAACAATAAATACAATCTAATTTTTGTGGTTTTGGTGCCCTTATTTGGTTTCTCCTGCAAACTTTTTGGTTTGGTTCCAGTGATTATCAAGTTCGTTATCATCTCCTTTTGGTTGGTTAAAATTCCAAACCTACATGCCTGGCTACTCCACAACAAACCAGACATCTTAGCCATATCTGAAACCTGGTTAAAACCTCATATAAAAGATGCAGAAATATTACCACCTAATTACTCCATCATCAGAACTGACAGAGCCCAAAAAAACGGTGGTGGAGTAGCTCTACTCTACTCATCCTCCCTATGCATTACTCCCTATAATAAAGCCATTCCCCAGTTCGCCAACACAGAATTAATACTAGCTCAGTTTCAGTTAAACAAACACAAACATATATGCATAGCCTCCCTTTACATTCCCCTGGAGACAATATCTCAGTACTTGAAGATATCCTCTCCTGGCTTTCTACCAATATCTCAAATGAAACTATTATCATGGGAGACACCAACATTAATTGGTCCTCCATTCAGTCCCCTGCACACTCCTAAACATCAACCTGTATAACTACTCTCAACTTATCAACTCCATGACTTGGCCCTCTAAAGACTTCACTAGTGGCAGCATCCTAGACTGGATCCTAGTCTCTCACTCCCACTGCTACTCTGACAGTGGAACTCTTCCTTACTCCCTCAGCGACCACCTTCTCATCTTCACTAGGCGTCTTCCTTCTCCCTTACTAGTTACTCATAATTATATCAGTACCCAATGCCTAAGAAACTTCAACCCAAAAGCCTTCTCTGACTCCCTAAAATCACTTAAGTGGTACCCCCTAAAAACTCTACCCCTGGAAAATGCAATCACACACTTTAATGCTACTTTCCTAAATCTTCTAGATACTCTTGCTCCCTTAAAAACCAAAAGAATAAAAAACAAAACCACCCCCTGGCTAACAAAAAACACACTAACTACCATGCGACTTAGAGATAAAGCCTGGGCACGTTACCAAAAGAACAAATCTACCTCTACCATCAATCAGTACAAAACTCTTTGTAACTCAGTTAAAAAGCTTATCACAGCAGACCATCAAAACTACTTTTGCTTACTTCAAAGCAACCATAAAACCAACCCACAAAAGTTCTGGAAAGGTATAACTACCCTCTTAAAACCTGGTACAACTGAAAACTCAATCCCTTGCCCAAATGTAAAAGACATTGATCTTGCCACCCAATTCAACTCTTTTTCATAAACTCTATTTCCAAACTAACCTCTTCCTTCTCTAATAACAATCTACTTCCTACTTCCACTTCTCCTCTCCCATCACACCCTCCATCTTCATTCTCTCATTCCCCATCCTGTCAACCCCCTCCATTCTCCATTAAACCTATCCCTACTTCTACCATAAAAAACTCCTGCAGAAGCTAAAACCATGCACCAATGCCCTGATAACATTCCTTCATACTTCCTCAGCATAGCTGCCGAAGCCATTGCCCTCCCAATCAGTATCCTGATCAACCAATCTATCCAAGAAGGTCTTGTTCCACAACTTTAGAAAAAGGCTTTCATCATTCCCCTGCACAAAGGAGGCAGCAATACTAATATTACCAGCATCCGCCCATTACCATCCTCTCTCTCATTTCAAAAATCCTAGAAAAATGTATCCATCTTCAACTCCTTCCCTATCTCTTAGAGAACAACCTATTAACTCCTACCCAACACGGATTCAGACCCAATCATAGCACTATGACTGCCCTCCTATCCTTCCTTGAAACTGTGAATAAAGCTAGAGATTCTGGCTTCACTGTATCTACCATCCTACTTAATCTCTCTAAGGCCTTTGACACTATCTCTCATAACCTACTCCTTACTAAACTACCTAACCTAAATCTATCACCTTCATCTCGCAAATGGTTCACCAGCTATCTCTCCAACAGGCAACAAGCTGTCAAGTGGAAAAAAGCCACCTCCTCCTTCCTCAACAGCCCCACAGGTGTCCCACAGGGTTCTATATTGGGCCCCTACCTCTTCAATATATTCATCAATGATTTTTTCTGCTCAATTCCTTATGCTAACATTATTCAATATGCAGATGATTCTACAATCATCTGTGCTGCTTCATCCATCCCGACTCTCTTAAAGCTGACTCAAGATGCCTTCTCTACCACAGAACAGTAGACGAAAGACAACCATCTAGCACTCAATGCAGCTAAAACAAAACTTATGATATTTACCCCCTCTAAAACCAATACCTTTGATAGAAAACTATTCTCCATCACCAGCCAAAATAATACACCTCTTGAAATGTATCTGAAACCAAACTACTAAGAGTCCAAATCGATGATAAGCTTAAATTCGATTCCCATCTACTACTAAACATAAAAAACCCACCAAAAACTTGGCCTGCTCTACCGACACAATCAATACCTCACTTCAGCTACTAAGCTCACTCTCTCTACTACATTTCTCTTACCCTCCCTTCTTTATGGTGCCCCTCTTTCAACAAACCTACAATCATCTCTCAAAACAAAACTGTCCTCTTGTTATAATAAAATAGCCAGATTCGCCACTAGCAACAAATCATCAACCCATAACTGTGCACCTCTCCACAAACTAAACTGGCTAGAGCTTCCCAACTACCTCTCCTATACTCAACTCACCTATGCACACAAACTCATTTACCAGCCATCCCTCTGTCCCTCCCTCTTCACTACCTTTAAAATGCACCACACACAAAGACTACTCAGATCTACCAATCAAAACCTAATAGATGTTTACAGACCTCTTCGCCCCCCAGGACAAAACCTCCTGTCCTTTTCCCTAGCACACCTATGAAACTCCCTTCCCTCCCTCCATTCATACCATCACTAGCCTCCCATCCTTTAAAAAATCACTCTACTCACATCTAACATCCACATGGGAATGCTCCTGCTCCCACCCCTCATAACCTATTCCCCACTTCCTACAGTCTTCCATCCCTTAAATTCCAGATAGCAAATTCATATTTGCATCTAGTAAACAACTTCTTATTTGCATCTAGCAAACTCTAAGCCTACTGCATCTATCTACTTATTTTTAATCCTACTAGAGCAATGTTTTCCATTTTTTTTTGATTGTAACCTCAGTATTTTTTGTTTTATCTTATAACCAGAAATTGTTAAAATGCAAATCACTGTAATCTTTGTGTAATCTGTGTTTGGAGCTTTTCTCCCCAGGACTCCATTGAAAACGGGTTATTTTGGTCCAATGGACTATGCTGGTTAACCAACTGCAAATAAAATAAATAATACAAATAAAATGTAGGTACATTGATGGCAGCATGCCACCAATGTGGGAGTATTTCAACATAGCACATGCATAGAAACAAAAATAAATAATTATCAAACAATAGGACATATGTCCCAACAGTAGTGTATATTCAGCACATACCAATTGAGTTGTGTATTTAGTTTATTAGTGCAGATATGGTGTGTGTGTGTGTGTGGGGGGGAGATGTCAATTAACAACTAGTATATTCCTGCAGTTCGCATTACTTTCCTAGTCAGTGCTGTGATCTGTACCTTACAAGGTATTAGTACACTACCCTATTGCCTTAATCTAGACAGTGGTATGGCTGTCAACAACTATATACATGAACTGAGTTTTACCTGCAGTATACATCTCTTACTTGGTATACCTGTGGAGATATTGTTTGTTAACATTACCTAACTGTTTCTACACATACTCCCAGATTCCAAGTTGATATTATACACATACCTGTCCATCTCTTTTGCGCACACTCTAGGCATGTCTTCACCACATGCAGGTGAATCGGGACATAACTTTCTTGAGTGGGGTAAGCCAGGGAACCTTGTTGGCTAGTCTTACGTAGGCCCTTGGACCAATAGCCTATTACCTACCTATGAACCTATGAACATATTTCAACTATTGCCCTCTTAAACCTTTAGTGACAAGTGCAATGACAGGTTTGTTTTAACTGACATTTTCCAAATATGTACAGGTCTGACAGTCAGTTATATGACATGAAATGCTGCCTGCATGTCAGAAGGTAACATACTGATATGGCAGGGGGACAGGGTAACAGCAAGTAGATATGGGCCAAATAATTGGACATTCTGGACATTTCTGTACACGTGTGGGGTATGATTCTGCATACAGCTTACTACCACCCCCAGGATTCGAACCATGGCTGTATCTGCTAAAAATAAAACACTGTCCATCACAGTTGAGTGTGCTATATAGATATTGCTGTGTATCTCTTGTCTGATTTCTGTCTATAATTCTCCTGTGGTTTACATTCTGACCTTGTAATTACAATACCCTTATACAGGATTTCCTAGACAGGTGTTTTATGTAGTACAGTGTGGGTGACAGTGATGAGTAATACCTTATTATTCTGAGCAACTGCAACACTAACAATGTCATACAATTCCAGAGTAAACAGTACCAGTGCAGGATATCAATCTTTTATTTATAGGCACAATGTTCGTTTCTGACAGACCTGTGGGAGCAATGTCCGTTAGCACTACCTGCATGTTGCCACACAAATTACCAGTTTCCACATTAGTATTATGCACATACATCTCACTCTGTGACTCTACCAGGATTAGAAGAGCTACTTCTTTGAGCCATTAGGTGCAGAGTTGAAGGTGAAGGCAGACTAAGCAGGTTGAGTGAAACAGAGCACAAACAAATGAAAAAGGGCAAGAAATGAGCTAAAGGTAAAGAGAACTCCACAAATGATTTATTGGGTAAAGAAAATGAAATGGCACATTTGTAAGGCACAGAACACATTATTAATCAAACGAGTAGCCCAAAATGTATTATTAAGAAAACAAAAGGCACAAACCACATTATTAATTAAATGAAATGTTTGAAACCACGATATCTGATAAAACTAGTAAAACTATGGGTCTATATTAAAAGCCCGAAAGAACTAAAGATCAAGTGTATGTACATCGACACAAAAAGGTCGATGTACATATACAGCGAAATACTAAAACAGTGAAATCTGAAACATCGAACGAGTTCCGTCATCAGAATGTGCCACACAGGTAAGTAAAAAATAATACTAAATAATTAATTTAACATGCTTTTGCACCCCCACCCCCCCTACCAAAATATACCAACTCTGAGACCGCACTACAGTGGGGAAAAGGATATATTTCCTTATCCCCACCATGGCGCTGGAGCACTGGATATCAATCACTGGTTGATACTGGAGCACAATATCTGGAGCATTTCTCCCCGGGCCTCCGCTGAAAACAGGATCTGTGGAACCTAGTCGGACTTTCCCGGTCAACAAAATGTTAAATAAATTAAATAAATAAAAATAAATAAATTTAAAAAATGGCGCTGCTGACCAGGAAACACGTTCGGCGTTTCAAATTTCGCTGTTTTAGTGTTTCACTCTTTATGTACATCAACCTTTATGTGTCAATGTACAGTTGTCCTGTCGTGCTTTTTATATAGACCCTAAAACTATTCATGTGGGGCTCAGAATTATCTTTGGATTGCATAACAAGCATGTTTAAAGTAAAACAGGCACAAGAAAAGTATAATCAGCATAATAAGAGATTAAAAGGGCATAACGAGTGCAATAAAAGGGCAAAATTAAGCTTAAAGAGCAAGGCAACTGCATGTTTTTAGTAAAATACCATGTCTGGGCACAGACTACTATTTTGCATTGACTGAAGCCATTCAAAGCATAACTAGAGGTGTTCAAAATATCTCAGAGCGTGCAAAGTATTTGCAGAGTGTGTGCTTTATTACAGTGCAATTTTTTCAAAGAGTTTGCTGTGTGCAAAGTGCAGTTATATTGCAAAGTACAGTGAAAGTACAGCCATTTCAAAAAGTTTCTTGTGCTGTGTACACTTTATTTGCAAAGCGCATTCATCTCAAAGTGTTTCTTACTCCGAGTTTTTTCTGCCATGTATAGTTTATTCACAAAGTACAATCATTTTGAAGTATTTCTTACACTGATAAGGAGTGGTTTCATAAAGTACAGTGATTTCAGAGTGTTCTTGTGCTACAGAGACTTATTTGGCAAAGTACAGTTATTTCAAAAAGTTTGTTGTGCTAATGGGCATAATTATAAGTGCTGGTATTAAATTCTGGCATATATATTTATGGGTGTATGTTTGTATGGTGATATGGCAGATGCATTTCATAGACCAGGTCCACTTGTGTTTGATGATAATATAGCAGAGAATTGGAGAGTATTTGAGCAGGAATATGATATTTTCATTCAAGCAGCTTTTTCTGACAAAGATGTACGTACAAAGGCATTCATTTTACTTAACTTAGCTGAATCAAAAGCTACTGAAAGAGAGCATTAATTTGTGTATGCACCAGAAGTATATGCAGAAGAACAGGAAAACTGTCATATTGTAGTTCTGGCTAAATCAAGGGAAGACCCTGAGTGTTTGAAATGTAAATTTAGAGAAATGTGCAACCCCCAGACAAATGTAACATTAGAGATGTACTTATTTTATACAAGAGACCAAAAGCCAGGTGAAACTTTTGCAGGTTATGTCATTGACTTGAGAAACAAGGCTAAAATGTGCAGATTTATTGACCTGAAAGATGAGTTAATAAAGGACAGGCTTATGTTTGTTGTTACTAGTGCTGCAGTGAGAATGATTTTGCTTTGTGACAATGATTTAACATTAAGCAAAGTCCTAGAGATTTGTCAAATCCATGAGCTCACAGAAAGGCACACAAGTATGCTTGCAAGTGATAAAAGCATACTTTCAGCAGCCTCTAGAACAAATGCAGACAGCATGCAACATGTGGCAAGCAGCAGAAACAGGCCTAAGCACATGGCAGCTGCAACCCCTGTGGGTGTGGCACAGAGGACCCAGAGCTTTGTAGCAAGTTCCCAGACTAGCTCAGTAAAAAAGGCATGCTCATTACAGTATGAGAGAGGCAGCAAAACCCAAGTCAAATCTTATTGTTAACTGTTGTAACTGTGGTGCCAACCATGAGTCTAAAAGAGAAAAGTACTTAGCATTTGGTCAGCAATGCCACACAGATTTAGTGACTTGAAAGATGAGTTAATAAAGGACAGGCTTATGTTTGTTGTTACTAGTGCTGCAGTGAGAAGGATTTTGCTTTGTGACAATGATTTAACATTAAGCAACGTCCTAGAGATTTGTCAAATCCATGAGCTCACAGAAAGGCACACAAGTATGCTTGCAAGTGATAAAAGCATACTTTCAGCAGCCTCTAGAACAAATGCAGACAGCATGCAACATGTGGCAAGCAGCAGAAACAGGCCTAAGCACATGGCAGCTGCAACCCCTGTAGGTGTGGCACTAGGGTTGCCAGGTGTCTGTTTTTTGACCGGACTGTCCGGTTATCTGACAAATTGTCCGGTTAGAAATTTCAATCAAAACCGGACTTTTGGTTTTAAATTTTGCGGCACTGATGTCATCACATGCGTGGCTACCAGCCTGTCGGAATTGAGCTCAATGAGCTCACTTCCGGTAGTGCGAGCGGGAAGCAGAAGCCCAGCATGTAGTGCAAGTGGGAACTTAAGCAGAAGCCCAGCATTAACCAACTTTGGATTATTATGGATATTATTTCACTTTGGGGAATTCATCAGCTTGACTTAAAGGCAGCAATTTCAGAAGCCAGCACAAAGGTAGGGTGTGTGTGATTGGGAATAATATTAAAAACCGCATTAACATCTCAGTCCTGATGGTATGACTGCCAGTATGGGTACATTCAATGTGCAATAAATATATGTACATTCTGAAGGCGTTTCCAGAGATTCTTAATTGAAAATACTTTAGGGCTCAAATTACATAATGTGGTTTTCTGCATACTGAATGCATTTTTTTCCTGCTATAAAATTCCTCAAGCACTTTGGTCAGACTCCGCTGATGTGGGTAATTCGGCATTAGCAGTTTTCAATAGCTCCTGAGATATTCCACATATCCTCAGACAACCTGAAATCACACATTAGCACTTCCAGCAGGGATTTTTATTATCTGATGAAGTCTTTTTATGTTGAAAGTGCTCATAAAGAAATAAACCATCAGATTTATACCTGATAAGACGGGTCATATCTCAGATAGTGTATTTTGAAGTTTAACAGCCTGTAAGTTCTGCTATAGTTTTGGCCCATTAGGAATTGTAATGTAAAGGAGGCAGATAACTTCCTGTGCAAGACAGTTCATTTTTCAGACTTTTAAAAGTAAAAGTTTTAGCTGTTCTTCTGCCTGTAATGTGAATACTATGAAAAGAGAACCAGAATTGTGTATTTGTATGCGCATGTGCTTGTGCGTGTGTGCATGTATACAGGCACATAAGTGCATTTGTATGCATGCATGCCTATGTGTATCCATGAGTGTGCAAGTGCATTTGCAAGCAAGCATGTGTGTGTATATGAGTGTGTATCACGATGTACACTACTAGATACTTGTCTTGTTCTGAGTTGCTAATAATAGCTCAAAATATTATTCAAATTAAAACTGCAACTTTTATAACTCGCAAAATTGTTTCATAACACTATGGTGAGCTGACAGTCATGCTAAATGCTAATGTAGCATTCCAGGGAAATGGTCTATGCTAATTATTCATGTGCTGTCCCTTGAAGTGCTTTTGGTAAAGCATTTAAAGTGATTTAGAGAATGATTTACTCTGTAAAGTAACATGACTGCTGATGTTAATGAACACAGTCAACAACTTGTGTTAACCTTAGTGGTAGAGGTAAATGCTGGGAGGTTTAGCAGACAGGTAGTGTTTGAGATGCTTCTACTTGTGTGTATTGGTGAGGCTGAAGGTGTAAGTTTATGTGTGAATGTGCATCTGCCTGAAAGGTTGCAGTGGGGAGTGGGGTTAGTTAGAGGGTACGCACCCGTGTGTGTGTTTGTGTCTGGAATGTTGGAGTTGTGGGTTAATTAGGGGGTAGGGTAGGCTTGTGTGTGTGTGTGTGTGTGTGTGTGTGTGTGTGTGTGTGTGTGTGTGTGTGTGTGTGTGTGTGTGTGTGTGTGTATTAGGTGAATGGGTGTGTGCCCATGAGTACATTTTGGGTGCTCGTGTGTGTGTGTGTGTGTGTGTGTGTGTGTGTGTGTGTGTGTGTGTGTGTGTGTGTGTGTGTGTGTGTGTGTATTGGGGGCTGTCATACATCCATACTCCCCTAAACTAACAAGCAAATCCTGCAACATTGGTTATTTTTTTTTCTATTTATAGAGTGGGTGTGGAAGTAGACTTTTATGATGGAAATGTTCTGAATTGTGCAATTTTGTCATTATTGGTTCATGCATTTTGTTTCATTGCCTACAGTACAGTCTACTGGAAAAATGTTCAAACAATAAATTCAGGAAGGTGTATCAAAGAAAAGAGCACATGTATGTTTCTTGTTTTGTGTGCAAGGGGCCTATGATTTGCAAACAATCCAAAGGTAATCTTTATCCACCCGTGGCCATGCATTTTCTTTGGATGTGGTGTGGGTTTCAATGCTGTTTCAATGAATGTGAGTTTCAAGGGTAGAGTAGTTTTAATGCCATTGCCAAGTTTTTTTCATTGTGAGACAGTATTGCTTTGTTTACCAGATGTCTGTCAGTGTTTGTGCATCGTTGTGCTTTAAAATGTAAAAAATAAAATCCAAATAATCATCGTAGAAGAGTAGTTTTAATGCTAAGTCTGTTTTCATTGGGAGACTGTATTGCTTTCTTTAGCAAATGTGTATCAGTGGGGTTTGTGCTATAAAATATGAAATAAATGTTTTAAATTAAAGCCAAATATCTGTAATCACTGTAGAAGTAAAGCAGAAGACAGTATGCACAGTGAGAGTTTTAAACAGTGTTTATGGCAACTGGGGAGAAATCAGCTGAAAGCAGGCATCTGGAACAGAAAGAGGGTGTTCCCATCAGCTGATGTCACAATGATGTCACAAAATGGGTGGGGCAATGATGGGCGAGGGGGTGGGGATGGGTGGAGTTATGGGTGATGCAAGGGGCGTGACCTTAGTCCAGTTTTAGCCACAAAGAAAGCTGACAACCCAATGTGGCACAGAGGACCCGGAGCTTTGTAGCAAGTTCCCAGACTAGCTCAGTAAAAAAGGCATGTTCATTACAGTATGAGTGAGGCAGCAAAACCCAAGCTAAGTCTTATTGTTAACTGTCAGGATTGTGGTGCCAACCATGAGTCTAAAAGAGAAAAGTGCTTAGCATTTGGTCAGCAATGCTACACGTGTAAAAATGGAATAATTCTCAAAGGTTTTGTACATCAAGCAAGCTTCATTCAGTTATTAAGAAAGGTTACTCAAAAAGCAAGTTGATCACATAGAGAGCTGCAGTCCTACTTTCTATGTAGATGGTGTGTCAGTGGTTGGTGAAGGAGTTAATGCAGTAGATTTATTGGCAAAGAATGAAGCATTATGCACTGTTCTGATCAATGGTAAACCTATATAGCTCAAAGCAGACACTGGTTCAAAGTGTAATGCAATGTCAGTAGAAGTATTTGCTAAAGTAAGGGCTGGTGAGCATCTTAATTTGGTCAATTGTATGAAGCTTGTTGCTTATGGAGGTGAAGAGATTCAAATCAAAGACTCAGTAATGCTTTCATGCTATTCGGCTGGGAACAATCACAGCTTGCAATTTTATGTAGTCCAAAGACCTGTGCAGTCATTATTAGGTTTCAGAGACAGCCTGAGAATGAATCTGCTTTCTTTTACCAAAGTGTCCCAGTTCCACTTTACTGATACTATTTTCTTATAGTATGCTGATGAGTTTGACTACAAGCTAGACAAACTTCCAGTTGTGTACTCCATGAAAGTAGACCCAGAGGTCAGTCCAGTGGTTAGACCAGCAAGAAGAGTTCCAATAGCAATGCAGGACAAAGTCAATGTCCACTTAGACAAAATTATGCAGCTAGGTGTGATTTGTCCAGTTACAGAACCAACTGAGTGGGTATCCTCCATGATAGCTGTTTATAAGAAAAATTCTGATGAAATCAGAATATGTATTGACACAAAAGACTTGAGCAAGATATTAAAAAGACCTCATCATCCTATGCATACAGTCAAGGAGATTGCAACCCTCATGCCAAATGCCACTGTTTTGTCTGTCTTAGATGCAAAGAGTTCATTTTGCTTGATCACAAATTTTCACTACTGACTGCATTCAGTACCCCATTTGGTAGATACAGATTCCTCAGGATGCCTTTTGGAATAATTCTGCCAGTAAAGTCTTTCAGCATGTAATACAGCAAATTTATTCATGCTACCCGTGTGCAATACTAGTTGATAATTTACTGGTTGGAGGTAATGGTGAAGCAGAACATGACAGAAACCTCAGAAAAGTTCTGGATAGAGTGTGTGAAGTGAATTTAAAGCTCGATCCTCTGAAGTGAAAATTCAGACTACCAGAAGTTACTTATGTAGGTCATTTATTTACAAGTACAGGCTTATGACCAGATCCTTCTAAACAAGAAGCCATTTTAGAGATGTCAGCTCCAGGCAATCTCCAAGCTCTACAGCATTTCCTTTGTATGGTTAACTATTTTGGCAAATTTGTCCCTGACATTAGTGAGATATCAGCACCTTTAAGAAAGCTGACATGCAAAAATGTTGCATTGTCATGCTTAGAACAACACCAGAGAACATCTGATAACGTCAAACAGCAAATTGCTAACCTGCCTACATTATGATACTATAATGTCCACAAACCAGTAGTTCTTTCTTGTGATGCTTCAAAGTTTGTTCTTGGTGCAGTTATTCTTCAAGAGGGCAGACCTGTTGCCTATGCATCTAGAACTCTTACCCAAACTGAGATGCAGTATGCTCAAACTGAGAAGGAACTTTTGGCAATTGTGTTCATATGTTCGAAGTTCCATGATTATATTTATGGCCAAGCAATCCAGATAGTTGCTATTTTAAAGAAGCCTATGCATTCCACTCCAACAAAGAATGATGCTCAAATTGCCAAAGTACAATTTCAAAATGGTGTATATGAAGGATAAACTTCTTTATCTGGCTGATACGTTATCCAGATCACCCAGAAATACTACGGAACAGCTTGATGCAGAGAAATTTGACTTTGAGGTCATGGAAATGTATAATGTTTCTACCACAAGACTTGATGAGCTGAGAGATCATACAAAAACTGATCCAATATTGCAAAAGCTCAACCACTTCATCATGCAGGATGGCCGTCAGAGCAATCTTGTGTACTGCCAGAAGTGCAACCTTACTTTCCAAACAGATATGAGATGTTGACAGAAGATGGTATCATTTTCAAAGGTCTAAAAGTTGTTGTTCCTACTTCTTTACAGCATAACTACATTCACATTCTACATCGTGGCCACCCTGGTTCTGATTCTACCAAAAGAAGGGTGAGAGGACTAGTATTTTGACCTTCTCTAGAAAAAGACATTGATAAAGTACTAAGCTGCATTTGCAAAAAGAGCCACTTCAACTAAGCCAAGTTCCTGAACTACCTTGGTCAACAGTAGCAACTGACATATTTGAGTGGAACAGTCAACATTACATAGTGTTGGTAGAATCTTATTTGAACTGGTTTGAGATCGATTTGCTACCTAACCTAATATCTAGTGCTGTTATTACTAAGATGAAATATAATTTCTCAGTCCATGGTAGTCCACAGAAAGTTAGTTCTAACAATGGTTCTCAGTTTGCCAGTCAATTGTTTCAGAGATTTGCTAAAGAGTGGGACTTTATCCATGTTACTAGCAGTCCTGAATATCCTCAGTCAAACAGCCTTACTGAACATGCAGTACAGAGTGCAAAGTAATTACTAGAAAGGTCAAAGCGTGACAACACCGATATCTTCTTGAATTTACTCACTCTCAGAAATACACCCTATGACAACTAACTAGGCTCACCTGGTCAGAGGCTTCTATCTAGGCAAATCAGAACAACCTTGCCTATCAGTTCTAGTTTGCTGATGCCTAATGCTAAAAACAACAGCGCAATCAAAGCCCAACTTTTTAAGAAGTGCTCTTCTCAGAAGTCCAGCTATGAAAAAATGAGCTGATTTCTTTGTCTGTTAAAAGAAGGAGAGACAGTGAGGATGCAAACGGCGAAAGGCTTTGATCGAGTTGGTCAAGTGAGAGGTATATGTACCGAGCTGAGATTCTACTTTGTAGAATCTGAGGGTATAGAATACAAGAGAAATGGTAGACATCATCTTGCTGTATCAGAAACAATATCACTGCATTGTACCTGTTATACAGACTCTAGATCTCAGAGCAATCCTGACAATGTTCATAACGAGAAACATGTCGCAGTATCAATTCCTGTTCCTGATGATGTGCCAGATGTCCCCAAAGTTGAACATTCCTTGAAGACAGTCCCCATTGCTACATCCAATTCTGACTTTTATGTTACATGATCAGGTCGTATTTTCAGACTTAGTGTAAAATACAGAGCAACTTGGAATTGTTTTATATGTGTCTAATTTTGTATAATTAAATGTCAAATATAGTTCTGTATAATTTCATGTCAAAAGATTTTTTGTGTCAATTGCATGTCATTGAATACTGCCATTTCATATAAGGACTATCTCTCAAAGAGGGAGGATGTAGATCAGCGCGTGTGTATGTATCTTTAAGAAGCATTTCCAAATGTAGCACGTGCATATAAATCCAGAGCACGTGCAGGCAGCAGTGCCATTTTGAGAGAACAGCCAGAGTGTTAACATGTATGAGTGTGGTAGGCAGTCTGTTTATAAGTTTATTTAAGTTTTAATTACAAAGCCTTATTTCTGATGTGTTTGCGTGTAATAAAGCTGTTTGAGCAGAACCCACGAATGTTCATCTGTCCTGACCAGATGAGCAACAAAGTCGTTTTGGGATACAAAATTAATGAAGATAAAGGCAATAACTGTAAACTGTGTACCCATACATGAACTGGTTCAGCAATACCCATCTTTAAGGGGGCATGATAAATGAATTACTTAGTAGTTTGGATTAAAAAGGATTCTGATGTGGCAGTTAAAGATATGTGGGAAGAGAGTAAACAAAAGATAACACAAAAACTTAGAAACTGGAAGCTTTATCGATATAGACAGCAAGATACAAGCAGTGAAAACATTTTAGTCCCTTTAGTTTCATACACAAGTCAGGCATATTTTTATCAACCAGAAGAGACATTGTAGATAGAAATTAATAAAGAGTTGAAGGATTTTATCTGGTAGAGGAAAAGAGCAGGAGTCAAGTGGACTAAGTTGTTCTTTCCTAGAGAACAAGGTGGTTTGGGATTATCTGATTTGAAGGAGTATTTCAAAACTACACAGTAAAGGCTCTGATACATAGCACAAGCAGAAAGTTATAACTCAAAGTTGAAAGGGAAGATGATGAAATGGGGGGGACTCAAGAAATAAAGAGTAGCTAGGATATTGGATGCAGATCCAGAAGGAGAATAACAATAATAATAACAATAACCACACAGAATATTATATTTATAAAGTAGCAGAAAGCTTTCTAATAACTAAACCAACAAGGGAATGGAGAAAGGGGATTCTGCCGATAGGAATGCCTGCACATAGGGGCACAGAGAATAGGAAAGGGGCTTGAATTTGCTGGGGAAACTTGACAAAGGAACCAAAGTACTGAGAGCAAATAATTAGAGAGGGAAAGATAATAGAAAGGGAAGATATCAAGTGTTCATTTGGACTGCATGCAAGAGATTGCCTTCCCTATCAAGGATTGATGTTACTATATATAGGCAAAGGAAAGGAGTATGGGGATAGGTAGATCCTAAGTGAAATACTGGTACTGGTAGAGTTTTTGTAGAATCTAAAACAGAAGCTGTTATTAAAAATGGATAATTAGTAGGGCATTTAAATATTGCATGATAACTATAGGAATCATTCAGAGGGGTTTAGAAAAGATTTGGAAAAGAAACCAGAAATGCTGTTGACAGAGAAACAGTGGATATAGGTATGGCTCCCAAACATTCAACCAAGTGTAGAATATATAGGATCTTTAGTTAGAAGTATTTGCATATGTATTTTCATACCCCAAGCAGACTCCAAGGAATTCTTCCTCTGATAGATTGCAACTGTTGGAGGCGTAATGGGGAAGAAAGAGGTAAATGGGAACATATCCTTGGGACTTTATTGAGCCGACAGACTTTAAAAATTCCCTGTAGACATGTCTGTCAGAAATACTGGCTGAGGAAATTGGTGTGACTAAGCAAATAAATTCTGAACTGTGATACAGAATCAGAATTGCCTAGATACAGCAAGGCCTTGCTGAGTTTAATTTTGGTGGCTGCCAAAAAAGCAGTTACTAGAAAATGGAAATCAAATTCTAAGCCAACTGTACTAGAAGTAGTAAATATAGTAACAGAGATAAAGCAACTAGAAGTGGAATCTTTAGAATTGGCTATGAGGAAATTATATAGAACAAAATATGAGAATTCTGGGAACAATACATGCTGAATAATGTTTTGGAGGAAGAATGAGTTTTATGGTAAGGCAGCAATTGAATGAGCTATATAATGTTTTACTGACAATGACTGCATAGAAGGTTGTATGTGAGGTATAATGTTTGCAGCTGAAAATATGTTAAAATGGTTTGTTTTCATTTATATACATGTATGATTGCCCACGTCATAAGTGATAATTCAATAAAAATGTTTCTTGTTTCAAAAAAAAGAGTTCATATTTATTTGAATAACTTCATCTGCCTTCATTCACAGATATATCTCCACTCCACCCTTCCATTTAATAACCACTTTCTGATAGCATGCATCTCAATTTCTAGGAATCAGATTGAAAATGATATAGATTTTATCTCTTTTGTAAAACAAATCACCCTTTTATACACTCACCCAGAGATATACAGAAACACACTAACTACTTATAGACTTGAAATACTTCTAATCATTTAAATGTGACCATTAAAAAAACATATCTTCATGTTTTTCAGCTTGTTACACATGCATGCGTGTATGCAGTTGGATATACACACATGTGCTGGCATCCCACACACACACGTACACGCATGCATGCACGCAAGCACACACGCGCGCATGCGCACACACACATTCTCTTTCTCAGAAAATTCTGTTATGTTGACATTAATTTTTGCAGTGTTCTCTGATGAAGTTCCAGTTACTTTCACATATACTGACAGCTACAACACACCATTCTGAACCCGCAATCAGCCTTGAACTGACTCTATAACAGTGTACAGATTTAAAATGTAGACGTTTAACAGAAATGTTTTCACCCTTTCAATACAAGGGATTAGGAAAACATAAAATATTTTAAAGAATTAAGAGAAAATGCAATTAAATCATTGTATTTCACATTAAGCAAAATATTAGTATTTGGACGCAGTACTGGCCTATAGCAACAGGCTGTAAAAGTGCCATGTCACAATGATAGGAGGTCTCAAATAAGATGCAAACCATTTTTGACCTCGTAGACTAGTCAGTGTAAAGCTATGAAGAGGGTCACAGTGGAGTGTATTCAAAATAATGCAGGGGTCTTACGTCTGTTAGATATATGAGGGTTTGTTAAGACTAAGATGAAAACTTGCCAAGATGTAGAAGTGTAGGCAGATTATTTTAACCTTACTAAGTCATTGAAGACATCTTCATAAGGAAATAACTGACAAATTCATAGTTTTAAATAGCAGTGCTGTAATAATGCAATGGCTAAGTAACGGTATAACAAAGAAGGATGGGACTTGCTCATGTATTCTAATATAGGTTATCAGCGGTCTGTACTGGCCTATTCTTATTACTATTACTTTCAGGTAAAGAAATGGAAAAATTGCTGTTAACTGCAGAGTATTATAATTATTCCATTAAAAAAATACCATGGCATTCTACAAAAATATATACTCAATGTAACAGAAAGGGCTTCACCTGGTAGGTTTGCCACATATGTCTCTAATGGGCACAGGCAGTCTGCAAATGGCTCATCTCCCAGGCCTTTTGGATGACTGAGTAAGCTTAAAAAAATCCTTGGTGGTTGTTAGCCTAGTACACACTTATGAACCCATATTATATGTAAAATAGTTTACTTAAAAGTGAATTATCACCATATGCCATCACTTACTACGCAACTTCCATAAAATATGAATTATGAAATTGGATGATGAAATATTTCAAATTCTGCTGTACTTGCAAAAAAATGTCAATATGTAATATAATCAATAAATATAGAATAGATACTGGAGATTAGTTGTCCACACAACATGTTAGACATTATATATAATCTAAAAGTCAGGTTATGATAGAGCCTGATTTAGAAAGCTACCCTAAAATATTAAATAAATTATTATTAGTATTGTGAAATGCAGAAACATCTAAATATTTCCCATAAGACATGTGTAAAATTATAGTATCTCATAAATCCTCTCTGACAAAAGCTTTTTGGAAAATTTTAAACCAGAATGAATATCCACATTTTTTCAGATATTGAAAAGACTATTGAGTTAGCATCTATAAAGTAAATAGCTTCGCCTTAAAATCAAGCCTGATGTCCATGAACATCAAGATGCCTGCAAAATATTCCAAATAACATCTAAACTTTACATTGAAATTTCTTCATTATGCCTTTTCTACTCCAAACAGAATGAGTGAAAGAACTCAGCAAAATGATACTACAGTAGAGAGCCGATTATCCGAAACGTCAATTATCCAAACCAGCCTTCCAAAGTTTTTGGGTAGGAAAAATCATAAAGTCTGAATATGTAAACATTATATGTATTCGCTTGAGCATTTTTTTTGAGTTTGTAGACAGCTCATGTGTGAAAAATATTCTTTATTGTCCACTGGAATTGCTGAATGGTTGAAAAGTGTATTACTGCGTGCAGAAAAAAAAAGATTTTTGAATTTTTTTTATCTTTTCAGTTATATGTTTGAATATCTGAACAGTTTGATTATCCGAACTACCCTAGGTCCTAATTAGTTTGGATAATCGATTCTCTACTGTAGTTTTGAAGATGTATACAAGGTCAGTAATGCTGATTAGCAGCGTATTGTTTATAGTCATATGATACTTTCAGAATTCTCAGGTAAATTTACACTGTAGTTGATGGTAAACTTAAGACGGTTGCCCCAAACTTATTTCACACATGCAGCACTTTGATTCAATTAGAGAACCTGGACTTGCCAGAGATGTTAATAAAGATGACTCCTTTGAACTACTTGATGGGAAAAACCTAATCATGTCAGTTGCCCATATCCAGAAATAATAATGCAAAAGAGCATTGAAATACACAGTAAAATATGGGTAATTAAATTAGTGGAAGCACATATTATAAATGCTAACAAGACAAGCATAAACACAAATGATTTACTAATTTTTTGATTTACCTGACATATCTGATGAATAGCACCTCAGAGAGGAGACCTTTGGAAAAAAATGTGTTTAAAAGAAAGGGAATAAGAATGTAAGTGAAAGTAACAGTGTGGATGATTGAAATGTAATAAAAATATAAAAAATCAAATATAGGATACAAGGAGAGAAGTGATAAAAATCTCAAGAAATATTAACTACCAATGTTAATAAACAAGACAGAGAAAAATATGTATTCAAGGGAAATCAACACATATAGAAAATTAAAGCAATGAGCCCTTGGAACTGAAGAGAACAGACCTCAAGGACTATTATTAACCAATGAAAATACTTACCCAGACTCAAACAATAAAGAAAGGAGAAAATAATTTTAATTTTTGGAGGATTCAGTGATTAAGCCTGCAGTAATAGGCAGTATAAGCAAAAATTAAATCACTGTATCTGCTCTCCCAGGTGTGATATTGCAAAATGTTACAATAATGATCACTGAGTTACTATCTGTGAAACCAAAATACAATTTAAATGTAATCTATGCAAGACAAACAACTTAAGCCATGCTCCAATTAATACATGAAAAATTATAGTTTGGAAATTATATAAATATTAGAAGAAGCCTTGGTGGGCATAATTCTTAGTGAAATCATTCCTCCCCCAAGATTGTCAAATTATCATTATTCTAAAGCTCAAAGAAATTTATCCCTGGTTTGGCATGTGTGTCTCTAATGCAAACAGGTTACCTGTAAATTATTCATCTCCCAAGCCCATGCATATACTTATTAAGGGTATTAGAACTTGTCAGAGGTTTGGGATGCAAGGCTAGGCTTAAAGGTCGTTAGCCTAGTAAACACCTATGAACCTATGAACCTATATGTATAACAACTGGTTAAGACAGCAATGCTTGGTGTATAACATAACAGGGTTATGATCTGGTCTCCGATCTTAACTATATTATCATGTGTACAAGACCTCTTGATGTGACTCTTGGCATCCATGTTATTGTTGTTGTTGTGTCTTTCGGCTTTTCCCGGTTAGGGGTCGCCACAGTGGAACTCCGGTCCGCTAATGATTGGCAGTAGATTTTTATGTGCCGAGTTGCCGGCTCTGATGCACAACCTTCAACAAAGGTACACCCATTCATGCATGTCTCCACACAGCAGACGCTCTAGCTCAGAATCGAACAGGACAGCGTCTTACTGTGAGGCGACAACACTACTGCAGCACCACCACCGCACATAATAACTGGTTAGGATTGGTGAGACCCAATCATAACTCTTTGCAATGCATGCTGTTTTCTCTACTCCTTGTACTAACAGTTACAGAAAAATAGTATTTTACAGGCTTTGAAAGCCAATAAGGCACCTAGCAAATGCTGCCACACAGACAACATGTAAATATAATTGGAGGAAAGTCAGGGACAGTTTTTAAATACTGCTGAATTTTCTTCAGTGCAAGAATGAAAAGATAAAGAGGATAGTTTTCAGTGAAGGAACGTTTCTTGCATGAGACCCAACTGTAACAGTGCTTATGGGTGTATAACAAAATGTTCCACATCTCTGAAAGTGCTGTTATGGTTAGATTTCATGCAACAGAACCACTTTACAGATTTATCTTTTTTTTCTGATTTTGGACAATATTCATGGTCCTCCATACATTACATTAAGGTTATTCTATATTAAGGTTACATCTGTATTAAAAGGACAATTTTCATCTTAATTCATATGGGACTGTATTTACCTTTAGAAAAGTATCAGAACATGTAGAATTTTTTTACAAGAAACTATGGATATAAAAACATCGATACTAAACACAAGAGTTTTAATACAGTTTTAAATTCATCCTTCATTACATCAAAAACCCAAGAAATACATTTGAGGGACTTGCTGTGATAATAAAAGAAAAAAGTTATGAAATTATTGCAGTTAGAGAATTTTTGGAATATGGCAATCTTTCATTTAAGTCATTTTACAAAATATGAGACCTTAAGGTGTAATGTTAGGGGTGGAGGCATGATTATGTAGGTATTTTACCTTCTTTGGTTAAAAAAGAGATGAGATGGATCATCTAAAAGCTCAAATAACTGAGGCTGCTGAAAACAATTATTTAAACATTAGTATTATGCTACTGAAGTCCACTTATGAATGCAAAAAACACACTGGGACTATTTTCAGAACTTAAATAAAACTCTGGACATGTAAAATGTTCTAATGGGAGATTTTCACTACTGCGGTATTTCTTTGGGCTAATCTGGCAACTAAAACATGCTATGAAAAACTATATTTTTTTATTATATTGTATGCAACAGCTAGTCAACTATAATGATAAAAACTCTATATCCCCATTATGGTGGAATAAGGAATTATATAAATTATACAGAAGGAAGCAGAGATATATAACACAGACAAAAATTTCCCTACAGTTATAAGTTCATAGGTAAGTACTAGGCTAGCTGCTCTTGCCATTTTAAGCCTAGCCAATTTCCCTTTTTTGTGTTCTCATTTGGTTATTGACTGGCCTTACCCATCCCATGATCGATAATTATATATTACCCCTAATAAGAATAACTTTGACCATACCATAGATAATTTGAGTGGACCCGTGTATGGGATAAAGCATTTAAGAACTGCCTTTATCCATTAGTAGAACAGGGGGCAGTCCTGGGATAAACTTTCTGTTTCCAACTCATAGATCTAAGTTGTGGTTGAATATGGTCAGATTTTACTTTGATTTATGTGGATGGGAAGTCTGTTCCACAGCAGCAGTATCCTCTGCAAGATATACCTGTCCCTCCAAACCATTGTGGTTTGTCTCCCTAGACTGAGTATTTCTGATGCCATTTGACTTGCTGATGTGCAGTAAATCCAATCAGTAATGGGTCAGTGGATGCCTTGTATGCCAGACGTAGTTCACCTCTAAGCAGTCTGTAGGATACCGAGTATAGTGACAGGGCTTTGAATTGATCCATGTAGGACATGACAGGTCTTGTATCCTTTTAGTAAGGTTTCTCTGTGGGCATTCCAGTTGTTACATATGCGTGGATATATAATCAGAACAACTGCAAATAAAATTAATAGCTCATTAAAACTAAACTCAACAAAAACAGAAAAAATTAAACACGAGAACAAACTTGCTGAACAGTCTACAAATAAGGAAAAATAAGGAAAAATATAGATATATGAATTAAATAAAGAAATATAGATCTTGTACAACTTCTATACAATTTAGGACACTGTAATATGGGATGTTAGAGTGATTGCAACAGAATTCAATAAATATGTTGTAAATGCCTAGAAAGCTATAGACTCTTCAAATAATAAACAGCTTCAACAGGATATAGTGTTTTATGGAACTTGTCTAACAATTTATTTGAAAATTATGTTAAAAACTTCAGACAAAATTAATAAAGATTTATCTATAGGATCTTACATAATACTAGTTGTATTATTATTAACTATAAAGTGTGATTATTGCATATTATCTGTAATATGTTTCTATAAAATGGAATTGTTCCCTGATAAAGGAATTTATCTAGTGTCAGATCAACTTATAAAAATGATAAAAAAAGATGAAATTAAAATTACATACTGAGCAGTTTAATATCTAGGTTAGGACAATGTTATGAAAGATACATTACTGAGTTTCTGACAAAATCAAACTCAGACATATCAATGCTATATATGGATCAATTCATGTTTATTAAGGGCAGGGTTACCTTAACCAGTCTTGTTAATATGTATGACCAAATAATTGTGGTCATAGACATAGGATTAGTATCTGGTGTTATCTAACTGGATTTGGCTAAGACTTCTTTCTATGTTCCCCATACTGTAATTTCTAACTTCCTTATTAAAGTAAAAACAAAAAGGTATCTAACTAGGTGGATTATGTCCTGGCTGACTGGAAGGTCTCAATGGATAACTATACAAGGAGTACAGCTTGACTACTTATCACTAAGAACAGAAGTACCACAGGACTCAGTCCTTGGTCCCATATTATTTAATATCGTCTTTTCAGCTATTCCCAGCAAGTACCACTGGACGAACAAATATGCCGATGACTGTAAAATCAGTTTTATTGGTCAGAATGCATCCAGTAGTGACAACCTGAACATTTACATGAAGCAGCTATGAGAATGGGCTAATGAAAGAATAATAAGACAAATGTACTATAAATGGATTTTAGAAAATGCAATTTAAATTAATCGGTATATTTAACATCACTGCCTCTAAAGGAGGTAAAACATTACAGAGATATGAGAATAACAATATTCGCTAATTTATCTTTTAGCTCCCATGTTTAACAAGTAAGTGCCAAAGCAAAGAGGTGATGAGACATGTATAACATCACTATATATAATCTCTATTAGACCAGTTATTGAATATAATAATATATTTTGCATGGATACTGTTGGACAATTGGATACTCTTTTACTCTTTTTTTTTTTTTTGATATTTGGATATTCTTGAAAGAATTCAAAGGAAATTTATAAAAATATATAGTAACAATCAAAAGTTTAAATTATAGAAACAGATGCAAACATATGAATTGGTATACTACACATTGTAGGTATATGTAAGGGAAATTAATTTTTGCATTTAAAATGTTTTAAATCATAACCTTGTGAATTCGTTAAAGGGCCTAAAAGACCCTGCTCCCATGATGTGGTTGTTTGTGATTCAGAGATATGTTAGCTGTAATGAGATAAGACCTTATTATCTGCTAATTTGCATGACTCTAAATATTAGTTACTACCTCTGAGGTACAGATCATTGCTGATTTATGCATTGTGGAAGTACACCGCTGCTCATATAGGCATTGGCTTTCCCCACCATAGTCACTGTCCCACACATTTAAGTACATGTTCAAACACACATACATGCACACACACACCATAGTCTCCTTAACTTTCCCCCGATTTGTCTTCCCTCCCATAGTTTCCCCCAACCCCCAATCACCATAATAGTTTCAGTGCCATTATGGCACACTTGTAGTTACCCTGGTGGCTAGTATGTCCCCAACCCCACTTACGCCATAAAGCTTATGCACCATTATGGCAAATTTGTAGAATCCCTAGGGTCTAGTGCCCCCCCCCCGATACTCATAATGATGTGTCATTATAGCACTTAATGGTAGAACAGTCTTTGGTGTCTGCAATCTCCCCCACTGTCAATCCAACAGTGGTCTCTATACCATTATGGCACTTTAATTGTTTTAACTTATCTCTGGTGTCTAGTGATTCCCCCAACCCCCAATTCCAGTAGCAATGTCCAAGCCATTATGATATTTTAAAATGTTTGAGCCATCCCTGGTGTCTAGTGATTTACCCACTTTCTAATTTCCATATTAATGACAGTGCTGTGAAGATACTTAAGTTAAATACCTCCCTGGTGGCTAGTGTTCCCCCCAGCCCTTGATCCTCATACAGATGCTTGTGCCATTAAGGTATTTCATAGATATATTATCCCTAGAGTCTTGAGACTCTCTCCTCCCCCGTCCCTATATCACAGTCATGGTAGGCAACTGAATGCAGGCTCTTTGGTTATGGTCAGTATCGCAACATGGAGAGGATGGTCATGCTGATGAAAATGGCTGAGCAATTTCTTGAATCATTGTCTAGATGCCTTTCTGGAGGTGTGTCCTTCCCCCCTGACTGCCTCATTAGCATTCAGCGTTACTGTGGAACCAGCCCTTCACATTGCTGCATGATGCTCTGGCATAAAGATGTGTGTGCAGCTTCATGTTGTATTAGTCTGCTGATACTAAAAGGTTTCCAACACTTGTTCCCTGAGATGGACCAATCCTGGAACCTTGATGAATACCCCCCCCCCAATATTACAGACATTAATTGACATGGAAATTTCTAGAAGTAATGAAACTCAAAAGGCACATTAACCTAAGATTCCATACTAAAGTATGCAAAATGCAGTTACACCAGGCTTGCATAAATCAAAGAATGGCAATATGCAATATTATGAAATAAAATACCAAAGCATGTGAGAAGATAAGGAAATATGGAATTTTTTTAAAAAAAGCATAAGTATTCTGATGAGAGAAAAGGTATTTGACTTAGATATATGTGAATCTGTATTCCTGGATGGCCACTAGGATAGAACGCTATCTCACATTCATTAACTTATGAAACTGGAAGCCTTTATTTAGACCTTGTAGACAGATAAAGTTGACATAAATAAGTACTTGCCGCTGTTCAACTGACAAGTTTCCATTACACTGGTATTTATTGGCATGACCTGTAAAAGTAATTACTAGAAATTGGAAAAATATTTTACATCTCATTTCATAATTTCTAAATGGAGCCACAGTTTTGCATGAGAAATAAACTGACATTATTTGAATAAGAATGAAAGAAGCTAATAGGTACTTTACATTTTGTCCAACACTGACAGTATTGCTAGATAAATATGAAAACAGTACTCATATAAACTTATTCTTGGTTCCATTACTATTAAAAGAAGTAAAACACATTAAAATAATTTGATCATTTCACATGCAATATAAATAGCATGCATACTTTTAGCTCAGACCTCTCAACCAATCAGGTACATATTTGAACAGAATCAGGGAAAAGTCAAGAAAAAGTCAGGGACAATCAGGGGCACCTTTAAAATATCAGTGCCATTAAGTTTAAACATTGAGAGAATCAGAGCATATGAATTAATACACCTTTTCTGAAGTAAAAGAAGTGTCTAACTCTTAATTATTGTCATTATTCATTAAGTGTAATTCACCACCTTTCTGCTCAAAGTCAGTAGTTTTAGGAGGTATTCAGAGGGACAGAGCTAAAATTTGGGGTAAAATCAGGGACGTCCCTGAAAATTATGGACAGTTGAGAGGTATGTTTTAGCTATAAGCCAATGTTCATAGTCAGCTTAAAAAGTATACAAGATGAGCTGCTTTGTGTATTTCACAACACTGCACCAGTTAAAAGACCCTCCCCCATTGCCTATAAACACAGCCGTGCACTTCCAGGCATCAAGTTTCATGCTGCTGTATTCAAATGTGGTAGTCTTTGGGTGAGGCCTGTATAAATATGCCTTCTACCATGCTGCCCTAATACCCAACATGCATAGTATATAATTCAAAGACATCTGTTATATGCATGTTCTGTGCAGAACCAGGGCTTCAAAGGCATTTGAATGCCTGTTAAATAAAATAAGATTTCAATACACAGGAGGTTCAGGATAAAAAGTTTACTAGTGTACACCAGGAGGCAAAAAACATACAAGTACAGAATTTTGTCTGACATGAAACAGGAAGCACACAATTTTATATAGGTTTAACACTTAAGCTATGCCCATCTTACTGACGTGATATGTCACAAGGCATCTACATCACTTTTAGCTTACAATCTGTTATCTATAAAGCTGTTGATGCTGTATATTTAAAAAAAACTTTTCCTCTAGATACAATACGGCCTTGCTATCCAGCTGGTCAGACATAATGTCTTTCTGTAAAGTTACTTCTTCAAGGTTTTCATATCAGTTCGAATACAATAGCAGCTTCAGTCTTTTAATACACGTCTTTGTTCTCTGTTACACTTTCTCACACAGCTGCGTGCTATCTCAGTAACACATATACAAGGCCAAATCATTCCAAAAGGAAAGAGCAGAAGATTTCATTATTTCACACATTTAATTTCCTGACCCAGCAGATAATCACTTGTGAAAAGCATAAACATTAAAACTTGCTAAGCTAGCATTCTGCCAGGGTCAAAGATCAGCTTTGCTTCAAGCCACACTGCAGTTTTAAAACTACTCACATTTACATGAATTAATTCTTACTATTATATGATTAATAGAATAAAATGCATTATATACTACTTTGCTTTTAAAACTAGCATTTCTCATGTATTCAAATACACATTTTTCTAACATTTTCCCCCCTATTAATACTTTTTATTCTATTTTGAAGTATGCATAGTGTCATTTCATCTCCTAGCCTTTTCCACTTAGGATTTTCAGCTAGGTGAGTCATTCAATCTATACTTCAGAAAAAATGTCATCTGAGATCAATCTTTCAATCTCAATATCTTGGTATAAAGTTTCAGTAACAGATACATCAATAAAATCTTTGACTAATCTTTTCATGCAGGGAATTCCACAGCAAACACATGCTCCTATTAGGAGTATACCCACACAAATGGCAATCAGAATATTCATTAGGATGGAACCCCACCCCCCAAATAGATTCTGGAAAAAGTCCGTCAGTGGGTTTGGGCCTGGTTCAGTCATGGCTGATACTTGCTGAATTACCTCTAGGTGGTTATTGATCTCATGACGATTGTCAGGAATATAAGCACAGCATTCTTCTTTGATAAGCGCGCACGTACCACCTCTCGCCACTAGGGTGAAGTCAAGAGCCATTCAATTTTGTAGCACAACAGTTCTCATTGCATTCAGTTCATCAGTCACCAGTTCTAGGGTGGAAAAAGTTGCATTACTCATTACTTCGAGAAGTTTCGACAACTTCCTCAGCTCCCAGATCAATTTGACTGCTCCATAGGCTGGGAATATTCCTGCCCAAGATATAACACTGTCACTCAAGTCCATATGAGTCAATTCACTTTTGTCTTTTACTGAATTGTGGTCTTTCCAGTCAGCTTCGATCTTTCCGACTGGATTCACAGGTTTTTCAACTGGACCTTCGGGTTTTCAGGCTGCTTCTCTCACGTTTCGTATCTTACCCAAAGGTAATTCTGCAGTATGTCTTATTGCCGGAACCAAATAACCCAAAAAACAACTGCCAGACCAATTCTCAGGTAACCATTTATATGCCTTTTTCCCACAAATGAAATAACAGTTTTCTACTTTAGTACTAATACGCATCAGCCCTGCATGAAACATTTTCTGATCTATAACTGACAATTGTTTAAACAAAACTGGATTTTTGCGAATGTCATTCATAGTTGTTTTCAATGAGTTCAAATACGAGTCATAATTAGTATTGCATAAAGTATTGCCATTACCATTCTTAATATAACATCGGTAAGATATGGTTATATTACAATTGCTCCAGCCCACCTGGAGGGTGTCATTTTTATAAAAACATACAACTCCTTTTTGTGTGACAGGTAAAAATAAAGCTATTTTGTCCTGTGATCTCACAGTTCCTATATCGAAAAGTAAATTCTCCCAAGTCTCATTTATCCCCAAAGGGACAGCGGACATTATCAGTCCTCCATATGCTGTTGGTATAGCTGTAACAACCCAGCAATTTGAAATGTTCATAGTCTCTGCATATACACGTTTCATGGCTAGGTATGTGTTAAAATTTGGATGCCAGTCTATAGACATTTCATCACGCCTTCCCACTTTCACTTGTGTGGTTGTGTGTAGGATAAACCACAACAAGAGGAAAATTGTCACAATTACAGTCAATAAATGTACACTCAGCAAAATGATTATGCAACATCTCTGGGGTTGATCTAAATTTCTATTCGCTTTGTTTTTGGACATCTCGGTTTGGTTGTGTATCAGTCACAAAGTTTTTATCAAGTTGAAAGTTCTTTACCGGTTTACAATGCGTCAAATGAACCCAGGACGTCCTCTCAGCCACTCTAACTGCAGTAGGCATTGCCAACAGAACCTGGTACGGTCCCTCCCACTTTGGACTCGCCCAATTCTTCCATTTTGTCACTTTCAGCCAAACCCACGATCCTGGGGCCAAGACTGCTTCCACCGGTCTGGTCTGTTAATTATCTGAAAAAGAGTTAAACCGCAAAACAGATTTATTTGTTAACAGTTTCCTCATATAACTAGCTAATGAACTGTCAGCCTCTTGCTCTGTAGGCATGAGAGCTTTCCACTGAGGCACATAATATGCTCTCCCAAAAACCATTTCAAAGGGAGTCAAACCCTTTACATTTGGAACCGTTCTCATACTCAGCAGTGCTAAAGGCAGACAGTATATCCAATTCTTTTGGGTCTCCTCTACTAGCTTTCTAAGCTTACTTTTTAGGGTACCATTGTACCTTTCCACCAGTCCTGCTGACTGTGGGTGGTAGGCACAATGGTTCTTTAAGGAGATACCAAAAAATCTACCAAGTTGGTGGATTGTCTGGTTTACAAAATGTGTGCCATTGTCACTATAAATCCTTTCCGGAATGCCAAATCTAGGGATTACTTCTTTTATCAGGGCTTTTGCCACTGTTGCTGCATCCGGGTTTTTGGTTGGAAAAGCTTCTACCCATTTGGAAAACATGTCTACAATAACTAAACAAAACTTTTTCCCTTCACATTTATTCAATTCTATGAAATCCATACAAATAGTATGGAACGGGTATGGTGGTATAGGAAAACTTCCTTGCTTGGTTTTAAATGCTCCTTGTGCATGGTGCTTGTTACAAGTATGACAAGCTGCACAAAATTTTTTTGTGTAGTTTGTGTATCCGTATGTTTGGAATATTCGGTTTACTAACTGTACCATCCCCCCTGTTGAGACATGGCACTGCCCATGGCTCAACAAAGCTGCATATCTAAATAAATTAGACGGCAATATCGGTTTTCTTTCTTTGGAAATGTACAGTCCATTCTCAAGAATTGCACCTCGTTTTACCCATTTTTGTTTCTCTGCTTTTGTAGTAAGCATCTGCATTGTTTTTAACATGTCTAAATCTAAAATCTCAGAGGGTTGTAATTCCTCATTTAAAAGTAAAGTTTCTGAGTCTGAGGCTGCTTGCTTTGCAGCTGCATCTGCTCATGCATTGCCTTTCGAAATCTTATCCTGTTGTTTTGTATGAGCTACACATTTACAAATAGCTACTTTGGTAGGTAACTGAATAGATTCTAATAATTCCAAAATAAATTGCGCATGATTAATAGATTTTCCACTGGATGTTATCATTCCTCTATTTTTCCATTGTTGTGCAAATACATGTACTGTAGAAAAAGCATACTGACTGTCAGTATATATGTTCACACACTTGTTTTTTGCTAAAGTACATGCCCTCGTCAAAGCTATCAATTCTGCTGCTTGTGCAGATAAGTTGTGTGGTAAGGATTGAGCTTCTAAAATTTCAGTGTCTGTAACTACTGCATACCTTACCAGATTCTTCCCTGTAGGACCCCTTCTGCAGGAGCCATCCACGTAATATGTCACCTCAGCATTATCCAAGGGCATATCTGTGAGATCTTGTCTAGGTAAAGCTAACTGTTCAATTTCCAGCAGGCAGCTGTGTGGTGTGCCATCCGCAGGAGTTGGGAATAGTGTTGATGGATTTAATGTCGTACATCGTTCAATTGTCATATGAGGTTGGCTCAGCAATATAGTCATACATGAAAGGTGTCTAGCAGGAGAAAGGTATGCCACGTTTTCTTGCAGCAAAATTATTGCAACCGCATGAGGCACTCTCAATGTGAGAGGGTAGAACAACACCACTGAGGCTGAAGCCTGTACTGCCATTTCGGCTGCAACTACTGCTTGTACACAGTGAGGCAAAGATCGTGCCACTGGGTCTAACTGTGATGAATAATAGGCTATGGGGTGTTGCTTATCCCCATGTTGTTCCGTCAATACTGACGTCATATATCCTTGCTTACAATCTACGGTCTGAAAAAAAGTTTGTGATAATTTGGAAGTCCTAAAACTAATGAAGAAGCTATCAACTGCTTCAACCTGCAGAAAGCCGTTTCTGCTTCTGTTGTCCATTGTAAAATATCTTGTGCTGCCATTGGTGTCTTATATATCAAGTCAGTCAGTGGAGCAGATTCCAAAGCATAATTTGGTATCCAGCTCCGACAAAAATTAGTTGTACCTAAGAAAGACATAATTTCCTTCTTGGTTGTTGGTTTAGGTGCTTGCAAAATTGCTGTTTTTCTTTCCTCATCTAGTATTCTACCTTCATTGGATATTACATATCCTAAGTATCTAACTTGTTTTCTCCAAAGTTGTAACTTACTTTTGTTTACTTTGTGTCCTTGTGTTGCTAAAAATTTCAATAATGCTACGGTATCCTCCCTGCACTGTTGCTGGGTGGGGGCTGCTAGCAAGATGTCATCTACATAAAGCAGAATTTGACTACCTCCCGATGGGGTAAACCCTGCCAGGTTGCTAGCCATTTCTTGTGCAAATATTATTGGACTCTCACAATATCCCTGTGGTAGTCAAGTATATGTATACCTTTTACCCTGAAATATAAATGCAAACCAATATTCAATATTAGGATGTATAGGTATTGAAAAGAAAGCATTGCTAATATCTACCACAGAGAAATACTTCTGTTGCGGTTCTAAATCGTTTAACAAAGTATGTGGGTCTGGCACCGTAGGTGCTCTAGGTATTACTACATTATTTACAGCTTGTAAATCTTGTACCATCCGCCATTCCCCGTTTGCTTTTTTAACAGGAAATAGGGGTGTATTACATGGTGAATCAGGAGATTCTACCAGTACTCCTTCTTTGAGTAATGCTGCTATTATAGGTTTAATTCCTATTTCTGCATCCTTTCTCAAAGGGTATTGTCTTTTCTGTGGTCTAAAAGCTGACTCTGGGGTTATTGTAACTGGTCCTGCTGTTCGAATAAGTCCTACATCTGACTTGCCTGTTGACCAAAGGGTTGTTGGAATTTCACATAAGGCCTTTTCTTCTTCTTCTAATAAGAATGCTAATCAGCTGTCCTCGCTAGATTGCAAGTGTACAGCTGGATGTGTCTGTGTCAACCAATTCAGTTTCTGTTTCTGTATCCCTTGTTCTGACAGTTCTAAATCAGTCTGTTTTTCCCATCTTGTTACTTTTTCTCCTAAGTCTGCCCATTTGACACTTTTGTTCTTTGTCAAGCTGACATGTGGTAACCAATTTGATCTATACAATGCAAGGAATTCTTGAGGTAACGAACAGCTAACTACACTGTTCCCCTCAGTATCCCAGTACAAAGTATGCAAAACTAGTCTAGTTGCACAATTTCTGAATAATTCTTGCTCATATTCTCTATCAGGTCCTGGTGTAGTACAGTAGTATAGAGTACAGTGTAACAAATGCTGTAGATCAGTGTCAAGGGAGGGGGCTTTACTGATGGCTACGTTCATCAGTTCCTCAGTTACTGCCCCTGGACCAGTCGTGACTAGGTCCTGGCTGTACCAGTAAAAAGTTTCACCCTCCGATCGCACCACAAAGGTATCCATTTGTCTCTGTGCCTCCATACCTTGTACAGTTGGAACTACTGCTATGCCAAATATCTGCATAAGGTCTCTGCCCAATAGGTTTACTGGACACTTTGCAGAAACAACAATTTTACTTCTCTGGGTCATACCTGAAACAGGGTCAGTTATTGCTATATCATGGGAAAGTGGTTCCCTGTATAGCTGTCCATTTGCGGCTTTCACTAATATATAATCAGGTGATTCAGAATGTTCTGGTAATTTGGAGGGGTGTATCAAAGTCCGTGATGCTCCTGAGTCACACAGGAATTTGACTTCCCTTCCCTCCACCAGAAGTGTAACTTCTGGTTTCGTATCTGCTAAGTAGAGCTCTAAACTCAATAATGCTAAGTCCAAAATTTCACTTTCTTCATCCTCCATATCTGCTTGCACTTCCTCTACTCCTTCTATCACATTTACATTTGTTTTTTGTTTATTAACTTTTCCTGATGATTTCTGACTTTCACATGATGTATCTTCACTATCATATAGTCAGTCCTCATCTCCCTTATCTTCTGTAATTACCTTTTTGTTTTGCCTACAATCCCTTGCTAGATGTCCCTTTTTCCCGCACTTGAAGCATTCACCTCTCTTTTTCCTCTCTTCAAAATGTTCTGATCGTTTGTCAGACTGTTTGTTCCCCTGGGCATTCTTCTTGCCCTTTTTACCTGACTGCAATACAAATACTTTAGCTCCGTCTTCAGCAGTGAAGACTTGAGCCTTCTTTTTCTTTTTACTATTAAAATGTCTTTCAGCATGTCTAGCGTATTCGAGTAAGGCTTGTAGCATCCCTGTTCGATGGTCTATCATATGCTTTGTAATGAAGCTACTAATAGGTGCAATGCAACCTTTCAAAAATGCATTTTTTAATTGTTGTTCATACGGGGAATCATTCGTTTGGTTCTCAGAAACCGACATACCGCTATGATTATTGAAACATTCTAATAATCTAGCATAATACCCATCTATTGTCTCATTTTCCTGTTGTATGCATTGATTAATGCAAGTCCAGTCAGCTCTAGGTTTCCATTTCTCAGAGATTTGGTCTGTCAGACCTTTCACTCTGTTGTCTAACTCTGCGTCACTATGTGGGAGTGGTCTAAGCTCTGCATTACGAGGATTCCAGGTGCCACAAATCATGTGCCAATCTGGACCTATAATTTGTCTTACTACTTTTTCTACTTTTTCCCCATTCAAGTGGTAACTCAACCTCATGCCTTGTAAATCTTCTAAAAATTTGTAAAATTAACTTTCGGATGGGGGATTCCCTCAGTAGCCTTCCGGATATCTTCCGGTGTCCATGGTCAATATACTAAGAGTGTTGGGTCCTGCCTGAGGATTTGGAACTTCTATAAGTGGGCATATTTCTTCTTCACTCACATCCTGTAGATTTCCCTCTATTTGGTATGATTCTGTGTCCCTATGTGTTTTTCGTGTTCGGGACCTAGTTTCAATAGGATCTCTAACAAATGGTTGTGGTCCTGCTGAAACTTCAGGATAACGCAGAGGCGGACCAGCCTGTCCACTCGCTTCATATCCTGAAAAGGGTAAGGGAGGGGGCAAGGGAGGAGGAGGAGGAGCTGTTGCTATTACCAAGTTATTATCCTCTTTGTCTAAAAATACTGTTTTTGCATTTTTCAGCTTTTGCTCTCTACGATTTGCTTCCTCAATCCACCTGTGTGCCTGAGGAATGCCTAATTGGCGTTGCTTTTTTGCCTGACCTCCCGCATCAGATTTAAGCTGTTTAAGGAGTTTAACTAGTGAAGGTTTATCTAGTTTACCATCAAATTCATATTTACTAACCCATTTCGTATAATACCTAACGTTATCAGAATGTTGTAATTGCATGTACTTTGCATCTTCGGTTAGAGGCGGATCTCGCGATGTTTTAGTGCACTGACTACCCATGTCAAAGAAAATGTTACGTAACCCTTTTTTATCACGTGATATCAAGTTCTCAGTTCCTGTTCACAGTTTATCTAGAATAACTGCCTACCTTATTCTGTTACCCTGATCTATGACCAAATATACAGTACTTCCTTTTGTCCCTGATCTGTAAAACAAATCTTGACAACAATATACTGTAACCTAGTCCCTGATCTAAAACAGAAAAAAGGCAAATTCTTCCTACCTGAGCCTCCGGTATTGAGAAAGTCCAAGTTCCGCTTCTCGGCCACAGATCAGAAAGTGGCCAGCCTCTTTACACGACAATTCAGTCGGAGGTCTTTTCACTCAAGAAGAACCATTTCGGTAACTTCTCCTGCGCAGTATTCGACCACCGATATGCTCTGATCTGCGGCTTACCAAGGGAAATCTGGCTCGAAGGACCAAACTGTTAAATAAAATAAGATTTCAATACACAGGAGGTTCAGGATAAAAAGTTTACTAGTGTACACCAGGAGGCAAAAAGCGTACAAGTACAGAATTTTGTCTGACATGAAACAGGAAGCACACAATTTTATATAGGTTTAACACTTAAGCTATGTCCACCTGACTGACGTGATATGTCACAGGGCATCTACATCACTTTTAGCTTACAATCTGTTATTCATAAAGCTGTTGATGCTGTATATTTAAAAAAAACTTTTCCTCTAGATACAATACAGCCTTGCTATCCAGCTGGTCAGACATAATGTCTTTCTGTAAAGTTACTTCTTCAAGGTTTTCATATCAGTTCAAATACAATAGCAGCTTCAGTCTTTTAATACACGTCTTTGTTCTCTGTTACACTTTCTCACACAGCTGCGTGCTATCTCAGTAACACATATACAAGGCCAAATCATTCCAACAGGAAAGAGCAGAAGATTTCATTATTTCACACATTTAATTTCCTGACCCAGCAGATAATCACTTGTGAAAAGCATAAACATTAAAACTTGCTAAACTAGCATTCTGCCAGGGTCAAAGATCAGCTTTGCTTCAAGCCACACTGCAGTTTCAAAACTACTCACATTTACACATGAATTAATTCTTACTATTATATGATTAATAGAATAAAAATGCATTATATACTACTTTGCTTTTAAAACTAGCATTTCTCATGTATTCAAATACACATTTTTCTAACAATGCCTCTACATTTCAATAATGGCAATTTGTCCCAGGTGAAGCAAATCCTTCATCCTGCTCAAATTGTTGGTGTAGATAAGTTGTGGCATGTGTAAAGTAAGTGTATGCATGTGTGTGTGTGTGTGTGTGTGTGTGTGTGTGTGTGTGTGTGTGTGTGTGTGTGTGTGTGTGTGTGCGCGCGCGAGTCCTGTGGATGTCAGTGAGTAAATGACTATTGTCTGTGTGCATATGTGTGTGTGTGTGTTTGTGTATTTGTCAGAAAATGGTCCTTGACTGTATGTGGTCTTCTCAGTAATTACTACACTCCACGTTGTAGTAATTTCAGCTGCTAGGTGGAGAAATTCATAGTCAAGTAGATTCCCATCTAAGAGATGTTGCTCTTACAGGAATTTGTTTAACTATGAATAGATAAGTGACAGAACAGTACAATCAGCACATCAATGCAGGGAGAGGCTTGCTGCTGCACCATCTTCTATGAATACTTGGGATTTTTTTAATGATTTGTTTTAATATTTCTTTACATAGGACTTGAGATATACCTACGTTTATTTACAACATTCTTTAGACAAATGATAATATTTAAATTACTTAAATGAAAATGAATTAATGTTTTGATGATTGTTGTATACTGATAATAAAAGAATTAGCAAAATATTTAGTAAAAAAGGAATGAGTAGGGATGCAGTGATGGATGGAACTCAAGTAGAGACTTTGCATCCTGAAAGTTAATATGGCAAATGAGTGTGCTTCCTCCTGGAGCAGAGATGTATTTGGTATTAGTATAATAATTGCTATGACTTACATTTGTATTTGGCATAATCCAACCTGTAGATGTGTTAAACTGTGAAAATGTAGTTTAAATCTTTACTGCCAGATTATTACATTCTATGATTAAAGTACACTGCAATGAATTGAATGACTAGTGTAAGATTTC
Organism: Protopterus annectens; assembly: GCF_019279795.1. Taxonomy (NCBI): domain Eukaryota; kingdom Metazoa; phylum Chordata; order Ceratodontiformes; family Protopteridae; genus Protopterus; species Protopterus annectens. Next base: position 288,192,967 of record NC_056726.1, on the reverse strand, counting down.
TCAGATTATGAGAATAGTACTACTGATAAGTTCCATATCTCAGGTTCTCTGCTACCTGTGCACATGAGTTTTTGTACCCACCTCTGTGAAAACTCATTTAATGACATTTGGTACTTAGTGTTTCATTACTCTGGGACCATTACTCCAAAGTCAGATATGAGACAATGATTTGTAAGTTGGGGAATGCAAGAAAAAAAATCACCCCAGGACAAACAAAGTGCTTTGCCCCAACCCCCCCCCAAAAAAAAAAAACAAACTTTAATTATATTTTTCAAACCTAGGTCAGGCAAGTAGGATTTTCAATAGTACCTTTCAAGTAGTCACAATACATCCTTTAGAGATGTGATAGTAACTAAGATACTTCATTAAAGCAGTTCATAAAAATGTTGGTTTAAGTGCAGTACAACAAAAAGATGGTACTTCTAGGAGGAGAATAACCACAAATATCAATTTAATTTGTATAGCAGTTACATGGGAAGGTGGAGCAAGTAAGTGTGTTTCTTACATCATAGAGTGGTATACAGTGGTGGCTGGTGACTTCAAATTAAAGGAGGGCTGCAGAAGACAGCTGAATGGTTGAGGTCAACTAGAAAGGGGTGGGGCTATGCTCAAAACCACAACAACTGGAACTTTAAATACGCTGCCCTAGGTGCCAAACCGTCATTACGAGAGTCCAGTCAAGACAAAATGAAGTGTAGAAGAAAAAAGTATTTCAGTGCATTGGCTACATGACAGTTTATTTAATATATAGATGGAAACACAAAGGTTGTGAGGCATGAAAAAATAAATTACTTTTTAAATACATTACTGGAATGTCAGTCAAAATCAAGTATAAAAAAACAAGCAGCACTCAAGTCAACCACTTCTCCTTGCAGGAGAGTTCCAATTATAATGTATATTCAGCTTTATAAAATTACCAAGCAACATGCTGAAAGTAGCAATCTGTGATACCCCCACTTGTAAAAATGTTTCTTATCCAAAAAAGACGTGCTGCCTGGCAACAACTATCTACTTGTTTCATGGGGAAGACATGATCAAAGTAAAAAACGAACAGCAAACAAGAAACAAGCTTTAGATAAATTGCTTAAAGGATCACAGCACAGGTTATGGACCACACATAATAGATTAGCATTCTGTTTAGTTTATGGGTAAAGCCTACAAAGATGGCTGCAAGTCTCCAACAAAATGTAATGAGCTTCTGAAAATACTGTAATCCTGTCCTTTATTACAAATACTGTTACATGCATTTCATTACCCAAAGCTTATACGTTATCTAGTTATGTAAATATTATCTGCATGGCAACAAAAAAGGCTTTCAATATTGCTAATTCTTTAACAGTATGCTTATTAAAACTTACTTGCATCTTACAATCTCCGACAAGCTTACCTGATGGTCATTAAAGCATTACTACCTAAACACAGAGCAACAGGGCACTGCGAGAGCATACATTTTCTGAATAATAAGAAGCATAAATCAACAGTATAAAAATATGACAGAAAACCAAAACATTCTGCAAAATCAAGGACAGATGAAAAGCCACTGCCATACTTGTGTCCCCCTTGGATGGGGGAATACTCTGCACACTTACACTGCATAACTGCTCCTTGCCTTGTTTGGACACATCAAGAGTCACTACATGGGGAAGTGGGGTGCAACAAGTATGTCACAATTTGAAATGTCTCTGGCTGATGGTGATGGCTCTGACACTCATACCTCTCAACCTCAGAGCAAGAAATCTGGACAAAGCCATACATAGAAGTGGGACACAGGATCAAAAATATGGAAAATTCATAAATATTGCTCTTATAAACTTAGAAAGATAATAAAATAGTAGTAGGTCTTGCATTAGTATGCATTTTCTGAAGGGTATGAAATCTGAAACTCAAATGTCTGCCTTTATTTTCTAACTTCAGTTTTTAATGATTTGCCACTAATTTGACAGAAAACCACAATTTTATAAAAAACAGACCAAAAATGTGATGCAAAAATATAAAATTGCCACACAATACAGCTGGGAACCTGTCAAAGAAGGGACACCTTTTTAATATTAGTACTGTTAACTTGAGCAGCTGACAAAATTAGAGAAACTACATGCATTTCTGAAATAAAAGTAATCTATAACTCTGATCATTACAGTTATTTATAATTGTAAACCTTCCACTTTTTCTTCCAAAATTGCTATTTTGCGGAGGGATTATTGGGGGAGAGCAGCATTTTAAGCCCAATTGGGGACAGTTGATAGGTTTGGTTATCCCTAATTCTATAAAGCAATTTATTTGCATGTACCTCTCAATGCAGGAAATCTGGACAAGGCCAAATATATTGGGAGAACATGCAAACAGTACTAAAAATTGCTCTTGTATAAACTTTAGACAGCTGATAGAATAGCAGACAGTTGATAGAATAACAGGTCTTGCTTTAGCATGTATTTTTCTGAATGTTATGACATCTGAAACTTAATGTCTGTCATTATTTGGTGACTTCATTCCTAAATGATTTGCAAGAAAACCACAAATTTTATGAGGAACAAACCAAAAATAAGAAGCAAAAATCTATTCATTCTGCAAAAATCTGGACAGTTGAGAAGTATAGTTTAGCCGGGGCTGTCTTGAGTTTGCTGCCCTTCCCCCCTCACAAAATCATGATAGAATGGAACCTCTCTCCTGCAGCCATTCCAGTGCCCTATTCCTTGGTTATTTCGCCCCATTTGCCATAAACACTAATGTGCATACTGCTTTACTTCTGCAATGATTTGAATTTCATTTGAAAGTTTTATTTTGCATTTTACAGCACAAACACTAATAAATATCTGCTAAACAAAGCAATGCAGTCTCACAATGAAAATAGACTTGGCATTAAAACGTCTCTGCCCTTGAAACTTGCATTCATTAAAACAGCATTGAAACCCACATTCGAAGAAAATACATTTTGCCAGTGGCAGATAAAGATTAACTTTGGGCTGTTTTCAAATCATAGGCCCCTTGCACATGAAATATACACGTGCTCTTTGATACACCTTCCTGACTGTATTAAATTATATTCCTTGTACAATACAGTACAGTTGTTAGAGGGCGTTTTAAATTTATTGTTTTGAACATTTTTCCAGTAAACAATGAAACAAAATGCATGCACTAATAATGACAAAACTGCCCAATTTAAAACATTTCCATCATAAAAGTCTACTCAGACTTCTACAGTCCACCAATATCAGTAAATATGCACAATCTCTGAAGTAGTAAATGCCATCTAAATAATTCCACATTAAAGAAATCTGTAACTAATGAAGAGGTTGCTGCTAGCAAACAACTTTCTATATTTCATTGTTTCATCTACAAATAAAGTGCCTGTTGCCCTTGAGGAATAAATTGCTTATGTTGCATTAAAAAATGATAAGTAAGTAATATTGAAATAGGGAATGGATGGCAAACTGATAACAGGTTGATAGTTACTAGGTATCTTCACCAAAAAGGACTGCAGCATCCACCCCCCCCCCTTTACAACACAGTAGAGTATCAGCAATGCATCTACCTACTGTGGAAGTAGAACCCACAGCCTTCTGCATCAAAAGCAAGTACACTACCTGTTGTGCTGTTAACAATACAAGCATACTTGGCATAAGCAGCACTAATATTTTGTTCCCCTGCAGCTCTCAGCTCCTTGTAAAATCTACTCGACACTCAGCTGTATCTCTGAACTTTGCAGTACAAGAAATCTGGAAGCCAACATTTATTGGGGGGGGGGAGACAAAAGCCCAAAAATCAGGGACACATTTTAAACATTGCTTGTATAATGTTGGAAAGTTGCTAGAATAAAATGCCGTGTTACCACCAGACATATTACTGCCAAGTCTGAAACCCAGGAACCTGTGCAAAACAGTCAGAGCAACATACCAATATGCCAAATCAGCTGTTTTGTGAAAAAGAGGAAGACTGAAACTTAAATGGCTACCATTTAGTGAATTCAGTTCTCACCATACATCTCAACCTTAGCACAAAAAACCTGGACCTTAGCACAAAAAACCTGGACGAAGCCAATAATGGGGGAATACAGTCCAAAAAATAAGGATAAATTTCAAATATCCATCTTATAGACGTAGAAAATTGCTAGAATGAAAGGTTTTGTGTTGCCATGTACTTTCTGAAGAATATGAAGTCTGAAATTCAAATGCCTATCATTTTTATTTAACATTTGTTAACCAGGAAAGTCCGACTTAGAACAAAAGCCAATTTTCAGCACAGGCCCAAGGAGAAACACTCCAGACACATGCCTTTATAAGATGAGAGGACATGCCGACTCCACACAGAAGGCATCCCAACCAAGAATCAAACCAAAGAAGCTGTAAGGCAACAATGCTACCACTGCAACACTGACTGTGTACAGAAACAAAAATACAGAAACCACAGATTTTAAGAGGAACAGAACAAATATGAGACAAAAATCTGTACTAAGATGGGAGGATATGCAGACTCCACACAGAAAGCACCCCAGCCAAGAATGAAACCAGAGAAGCTATAACTATCAGGCAACAATGCTACCCCGGAACCACTGACTGATTAACAAAAATATAGAAACCACAGATTTTATGAGGAACAGAACAAATATGAGGCAGAAATCTACAAATTTTTTACAAATGTTGGTGGGTAGGGAATTCAGGCCCTTGCCACCTGCATACAAGGTACAAGGTTCAAGCCTGTGGTATTCCCTACCACATCACCATGAGTTCTCTCTGCCCACCAGTATATAACAACTGGGGCATTACACACACACACACACACACACACACACACACACACACACACACACACACACACACACAAATACCTCTGCCGACAAGCCCGAGCATAACACATCCATTGAGCTACCAGTCCTCTATGATATCCAAACACATCCATTGAACCCACGTCACTGAAGTCCTGTGTACGTTAGCTACAGCGCAATTGGTCCAGTGCACCTCATGCTAGTTGAATCCACCTTGACTGGTCCAGCCTGCTGTAGTCTGAAGTGCCTGCATCACTGAAGTCCTGTGTACATTAGCTGCAGCGCGATTGGTCCAGTGCACCTCATGCTAGTTGAATCTACCTTGAGTGGTCCAACCTGCTGCAGTCCAGAGTGCCTCCATTCTGTGACATCACTACTGCACAGACTGCAGAGCAGAGATGCCTTTCCCCCTAGCTAGGCTTCTGAGAAAGCAGTCTGAGAGTGTTCTCGTGCATGCATGCGTGGAGTACTTCTGGGAATTGCGGCGATCATAAACATGTTTTCTGTACTTTGTTTTTGTGTTTCTTTAATTTTTACTTTTTTGTTTTCTAGGTGGGAGGGCTGCAGTCCTGCAGTCCTATAGCACAGCCGCCCCTGGTGGTATGTTATAAAGGTAAATACAGGAAAAGGTATTTGCACGAATCAGTGTATAGAATGGGCTAAAGAAAAAGAGAACGATTTTGGAAGGCTGTGAGTAGAGCACATGGAGATAAGGGAGTTCTATTTAAATTAGGATGAGAGTTAGAAGGCTTAAAGGGAATGTGTCTTAAATAAGTGAGAGAAATGGGAGAGATAGTTACTGTATGAAAGTCGAAAAGTTGCATTCATTGGTAAATTATTGAGTATTGGAATAATACAAGAAGGAGATGTATAAAGAAAATAAAAAAAACAATGGCAATATGGATTAAAAAGCAAAGATTTATCATTAAAGGAAAAGGTAAGTAAATCCTTTATTAGCTAGGAAGGCCAAATAGAAAATGTATGGATAGTTTCAGTGACAAAAATAATATTTATGATACAAGTAGTAAAGAAGCTGGCATTTTTTATATAAAGAAAAAGTAGAAAAAATGTAATACTGAATGAATGGATAAAGTGTGAAGTTTAGTAACAGTCATGAGTCCAGAAGCAGATACTACAGTTGATGAAGTGAAGAATGTTATAGGAATGATTAAAACTAATGGTACACTGGAGATAATGGTTTTACTTAGGTTTATTCTAAATCTATGGATGATAGAAAGATGGGGTAATGTGAAATTATTACAGGAATAAAGGAGTGAATGAAGAAATAGGTATGCCATAAAATTTAGCTGGCAAGGAAAACATAAGGAGGATATCAGAAATCAGGAGCCATTGTCTATGGCAAATAATAATTACAAAATTTGAACAAAGCTGCTTAAGTAAGATTATACATAGTAATAGGAGAAATAATGGAATAACTGGAATATTGACAGGAAGGTTGTTTCAATAACTATTGCTGTTAATGACAGAAGGGGTAAGAATTATAAACAATCAAGAAGTGGAAGATGTAGTGTTAAGTGATGTAACAAAGGCTTTTGGCAATTTGTCACATCTGGAGATTTTAAAGATTTTAAAAGGCTATGAACTAGGGGGTCCATATTACATCCTCAAAATCCATCTTCATCGAATACAAATTCAGCGACACCTAAACACCAAAATTTATTTCTGTGAACTGGAAAATCTTTCCCAGGGTAATGAAACACTTGGCCGACACCACAACTTTGCCCTTTTCCCCACTGTAGTGCAATCTTGGAGCTGTTATATTTAGTTGGGGGGAGAGGTGAAGCCCCCAGATGTGTGGGTTTGATTCAGTGCAGTGTGTGTGCTGCAATGTGCTTGGTGCAAATGTTTCCTTACTCTGAGAAAGATTTTGCAGTTCACAGAAGTGTGTTTCAGTGGTTTGCTGTGGCTGAATTCGTATTCGATGAAGATGGATTTTGAGGATGTAATATAGGCCTGAATTAGGTATATGAATGTTTAACATTATAAAAGAAATATATGTGAATGTCAACTTGATGCCTTGTATTGATGTCTTTTGAGGAAAAAAGCTTAAGATGAAAATGACATGAAGAAAGAATGTTCTTTAAGCGTAAAGGCTGGTATTCATAGTCATAGTGCAAATGTGTTATGGGTAGCAGGGCTATCCATGAATGAGCATAGCAAGGCCATAGTAACAAGCAATTGCTGTGAATTAGTGTAAGCAAATTAACTGTAATGAATTTATAATTAATGAACTATAATGAAATGAATATAGCCTACTTGAAATTCATAGTCAAATTGTCATGCCGTCCACACATTTGTTTGTAGATGCACATATTATATCTGCTTTGCAATCTGTACAGATGCATGCTGACCCTATAAAAATAATTGAAATTGTCATTTCTCTGCCCCCGTGCTGCAGTAGTACACAAAAACATAATTATCAAGCAACACCTGCCATCCTCGAAAAAAAAAGATTATGTGATACAAATCTCATAATGATATTACACGTGCAGAGTCCAGCAAAGTTAAATTGTGTTTGCACTAACGTGAATACATTAATACCATCAATAAAGCAGTTTATGAATACATCCATCCTTTCATTAGTCACTCGCACATTTTTGTGACCATAACATGGTCAGTTGCACTCAGGACACGTGTAGCCAACAAAACATCTTTGCCACTTCAGTACTTCTGTCATGTATGCACAATAACTATAAGACACCAAAATACATTTTCTCAGTGATCACTAATAATTTCCACTGCTGCTGTAATGATTTCTCATTTACGAATGACAGCAATGCAATATGCCCATCATGATTTGTCCTTAGTAATATGCCCATCATAATAATAAAACAAACATTTCTTGAAGTGAACTTAATAGTCACACCTCATTTTTAATATTAATCTGCCATATTTCTATTATTTTTTCTTTAAAAAGTTTGTAGTTTCCTAAGTAATTTTCCACACAAGTCCAGTAATCCCCAGATAATATGGTGTTGTTAAACTTACTCACATAAATTTAGGGTCTTTTATGCATTTTGTATGCAAATTAGGTCCTTTTACGTTTATCTCTTTGAATCACAGTAATACATCAACATCTAAGGTGTCTTATCCACATAATAGGTTTTCCCTTAATGCTTATCCTAAAGTACTTTATGCTTTTGATACAGGTAGGCATGTTTATCTAAACACATCCACATTTTCGTATTTATCATGAATGACCTTCGCTGACCTTATCTACATAACAACATAGCACTGTTCTTCACATATTATAGCTATACTCAGTCGAAACCCAGGACTGAGAATCCCACCCTAATTTTATTTGCTTTAATAGTAAATGCAATAATAATAGAATATAAGAAATATATGAGTGAAGGAAATGATTTATAGCATCTACCATTATTTCCTTATCCAGATAATTTTTATGTGTTCAGTGATGAAATGTCAGCACATTGTGGGGTTAATTTACTATAGGAGTTACTGGAGAAAGAAAGTGCAGACTTAAATAAAAGAAGTATAGGTGTTTTGGGGTTTCAGTTAGTGAGGGTAAGATTTATTTTAAACTGAAAACAGACCAAAACGTTTGTTCACTGGTTCATAGGTAAGTACTAGGCTAGCCACCCTTGTGGGCCATTTTAAGCCAAGCTAATGTCCCTTTTTATGTTCAAATTAATCTACCCATTTGATTAGAAACTGGCCTTACCCATTGCGTGGTTGATAATTATACATTACCCCTATGAGAATAACTTGGAATTATTTATGGATGTATGAAAGTGATAAATTTACAGAAGATTTTTTGAAGAAATGAAAGTTATAATAAATATGTAGAAATGTTATATGATGCCAATAAAAAACAAACTTTATCTTATTAAGATGATTCTTTTTTCATGTTATATTGTTGGTTAGAAATTGGCCTTACCCATTCCATGGTTGATAATTATATATTACCCCTAACGAGAATAATTTGAAATTATCTATGAATGTATGAATGTGATAAAGTTAATGAAGTTTGATTACTTTTGTATAAATGTAAAATTGCCTATGTCACAAGTGATAATTCAATAAAGGTGTGTTTAAAAAAGTTACAGAAGATTTTTGAAGAAATAAAAGTTTCAATACATATGTAGAAATGTGATATGATGCCAGTGAAAAGCAAATGTTTATCTTATTAAGATGATTCTTTTTTTTCATATAATTTTGTAATTAGCTCAAGTGTATCTCATTTCTGAGAATGTGGAAACTGAATTAATAAAAATGATTTTTTAGTTACATGGGGGTTAAGGCTGACTCCATACAAAGAGGCTTATTAAGCAGAAGAGAAAAGGAAGCGGGGTTAAATATAAGACAACTTGTTATCTTTTTTACCTTCATTGTATTTGTGAGTTATACTCAGGAATTTGATGAGAAAGGAGTCTGATTTGTTTTTAAAAACAAATGTTATTGTAAGAACAAATTTTGAGAAAATATAAATAGGGCCAAAAGGGTCTATACAATATGCATGACCAGCCACAGCTAAAGTGTCTTAATTGCTAAACAAGAACATGTCCTGCAGGTTATTAACATCCACTTAGTCCACAACATTCAAACACTGCAAGCAGAAGAAATTAACATATACAGATTTGTTTTCCTGGCACACCAAAGCATACATTACTGTAATTAATTTAGATAATTTCCACTGGTTTCCTATTACTGACAAAAGTCACTCTACTGCTAGGCACCCTAATATTCAAAATAATTCTATTATATTCTTCCCAACCCCAAAAACAAAATTTCCCATTAGAGAAAAAAATACTTCCTTAGAAGCAACCAGGATGATACTTGCCAGACTAAAATTCATACTTGTCAGTGAAAATGCTATCTTCAGAATAGAGCCTGCTCTTTGGAATTGCTTTGCCTAATGATATAAAAAGCAGTCACACCTTAGAAATCTTTAAAAACTGTGTGAGGAATTCCTACCAAATGAAGGTAAGTGCACCTGCTTCCATAACACTGACTGAAAAGGTGCCTGACCACTGAACTGTATGTAATGCATGTATTTATTTTGTACATACTCTGTCATTTGCAATAATGTTTTTTTTTTATGTAATTATAGTCATGCTTTCTGATATTATATTTTAGTACGTACTTGTGAATTAGCTATTTTTATGTTTATTCTTCGGTTTAATTATTGTATCATTGTATTTTTTTCTCTGAGTCATTACTGAAAAGGGTCAGTAGACCAATTCACTGGCCTAGCTAACAAATTCTCTAGTGAAATAAAATAAATATAATAAGAAATTGTTACTCGAAAAAGACTTGGTTAAAAAATATGTATATCACAATGTTATAAACTGGAAAGTTGGAAAAAACAAGAGGGTAACTATAAAAATTCTTATTAGCTTAGAAAGAAGGCATGCAGCATTGATTTGGATTTTATATGCAAATAGTCTAAAACGAATATCAGTTAAGATATGAAGTACAAAGTTAGAGATGAAATACTGTGTTCATTTAGGACATACAAAGACAAATACTCAGTAATTTATGTTTCATCTGTGAAAGATTTAAAGATCTGGGAGTTACTGGTAAGGAAAATAAGGAGGATGGGATTAAGAGAATTAAAAATAGAAGAATGTGATTTATGATTATTATGATTAGCTAGGAAAATTAGTGAAGGAAAGAACAGATAACACAGTGGTATGAGTAATATATACTCTGAAATGTAATACTTGCTCAAGTCTTACATAACAAAGAATTTATAAAATGAGAAAGGAGTAAATTAGAAATAAAATGGATGGAATTATTATATAATAAATTGTATTTTTTATTTTTTTTTATTTTCAATGTTTTCTGTTAAAATTAATTAGAGTTATGAAATTGTTAGAATAGTAGGTTGTGACTCGTACTATGCATAGACTGAATTTGTTGAATGGCATGGTTTTCCTGCAGGATTCTTGTGAGAAGTTAGCTCACAAATACATTCCACTAAAGGAGTAATTGTGATGCCAGATGTCTGGCAGAAGCAAATTGCTGAAACTATCATGCATTTTTCTGTATTTCTGGATAGTTCAAGAGTTTTGGAGTTTGTGAAGAGGGAAGATGGGTACCGGATTCAGAAAATGTTGCCACATTGTGATAAGTGAATTTGTGCAAGAAGAAGCCACATACAGAGTGTGTGTGATTCACAAAATAAGCTCCATGACATGATCATATGCAAATGGCCATATAATGTCAGGATAATGATCAATAATATTATTATACTGAGAATCTCTATGTGTGCTAACTAGGCAAAGCAAGGTGGCAGAATGATTCAGAAATGTATAAATATCATGCAACAGAGATACACCTGTTGTATATTTCAACCTGGCCAAATGATCATATCAGCATTAGGACTGTGACAGCATGAGTAAATATATATCTTCAAAGGTCTGTCAATGGTGCCATGCTTGATAGTACACAATTCCATTGCTGGAGGTGCAGACTCATCCAAATGTGCTTAACATTTCATGAACTCCATAATACTGACATTGTGTCCTGGTTACATACAATTAGGGGAACCATTCTAGAAGCTAAGGACATGTCTTGGCCTCATCTATAGCCTTGTGGGAGTCATGTAGTGCCTACTCAGTGGATACTAAGGCATGTGTGTCTATACATACATTAGCTACAGGAACCTTTCAATGACCTACTGGGGATGAAGTGAGGATATCTTAGAAATCTGCCTCGAGAACACTCCATCAGTTTCTTAATCCCATCTCCCAGCATGTGGGGGATCATGTGTGTCTCCTGTATACCACAGAGGAGACAGACAACTCTATGCAGGATTTCTATAATAAAGCTCATGGTCCTGAGGTACGGAGAGCCATACACTGTACCCATATTGAAATAAATGTCCCTTCTGGTGACCTGGGAGGGAGGTATATGAATCATCAGCTGACAGGTGGTCTGTAATGTACAGGATATCATCTACAATGTGTGTGCAGGCTACCCAAGCAGTTATCACACATTCCACATATAGCAAAATTGTGACCTAAACCAATAGTTTGTGAAGGGGTGAATTACCACAGGGGCATATTGCTGGTGATGCAGGATATTCCCTGGAACCTGCACAGTCTAATAGACCATAGGTACAACTATACCCATTTGCAAAAAAAAAAAAAAAATATTGAGTCTGTGTTTGGGCTGTAGAAGGCACACTTTCACTGTCTGAATTCATCTGGTGGTATCCTGTCATATGACACTGGTACAAAAATAGTGTCCACACGTGCAGTGTTATAAAATACTCTACTTAGGAAGCAATTACAGCAGGCTGGGGTCTTGCAGCTATGGCACTTCCCAGTACAAGAGGCAGGAGAGGCTGAGTCAAAAGGGGAGTCAATGGAGGAGCCAGCAGCTGTGGATGATCATGTCAGATAGAGGTCGACTCTGTATGTTGTGGCACTGGAAAAGAGACAACTACTTTGCAGATAGCTTCAGAACATAACATATAAGAATAAACCAGACACACTACAGTAAACATGATGCATGCAAACTAATACTAGGCTCTGCTTACCCATGTATAGCTTGGCCACTCTAAGCATCAGGCATAGGCAATCCAAGTAACAATGTACAAAGGGCAGGACACAGTTATCATCATTTGCACAGGTGGAGAAAGGAGCACAAGAATGTATGTCTTTCATGAGAAGTTTGTGAATAAGGAAAATGTGCTTTTCCATGAAATGTCAGTTCTTGGGGTGGGGGATTTAATTTGTTTACTGAGAAAGTCTCACTGGGTCATCATAATGTTACGCTTGTGGAGAAAGGATGGTGTCAGTGAAGATGTGTGAATGGGACTGCGAAGATATGAGTGTGGGTCTACAGGGGACACAGCCTTAGCAGTAGTTGCAGGATTGTGGCTTGGTCTACTCAATAGGTACAGAGCATGCAAGGCAAAGGGTTCAGCATCCTATGCACATGCCCACTCATTAGGGTTAGCTCTACCAGGAGTTGCATTGGTTATATCATAACTCTGGATAGATGCTGGCCTGCAGCATGACACTGAGCAATGTCTACTACAAGATGTGCCACTTTAATGATGACAATGACAACAAGGATGGCCTCTCCTTGTAGAGACCTCCACAATATATGTTGCCATGGAACTGCAATGTTGGTCATCCATGGGCACATTAGCTAATATATGTGGATGTAGCAGTTGCCCAGTGGAGTGGGCAGCCTATCAGCCTAGTAGGTGAATCAGAAAAGGCATTGTATGTCCCAGTGGATGACTGAATCTATCCTGCCAATCACATATACAGATTAAACACTCCCATAGGGCAATATGCACACCCTAAAATCATCCCTACTATCTTAGCAATGATTGTGGTAGTATTAGCCTGCACCTCTACAATGTCTTGCACATAAGCTGGATTGTGGTGACTGGCACACCATCCTCAGGAGTGGGGTAGTAACCAAGTTTCTATAGGGCATCATTAGCCACCCACCCCATGACTGTTAGGGGCAGATTTGAACATCTGTCTATTGGGGTCAGCTCCCCTCCCTGATCACCAGTGCCCTCATTAACCCATCCTCCCTGTGAGGTATTGGTAGCATGGGTATCCACAGGCAGAAGCTGTGTCCATCATCTGTGCTGGGAATGCAGTGGTCACATTCCCTGTATCCAACACATACTCTTTACTCCCTGTCTGTGCCAGCTCATCTGTGCCATAATTATCAGAGGCTGCAAATACTCTAGTATCAGGTGAAGGCAGTTCCACAGTGCTGGTGATGGATAAATAATCACCTGTGAATACACCAAAGCAGAAAATAACTAGTGTAAGTATGACCCAGAACCAGAAGTATGCATGCACTAGGGTTTTTTTTAAATATAAGTATGACAAAAAGTAATACTTCATGTGCATAACTTGTGCAGATAGCTGTGGATGTTGAACCCCTGATGAACCTGTACATGGTAAATCAGACATATTTAATAAGTTTCATAATGGGGTGCAGAGGACTTACAGGTATAGATACACAGAAATAGGCCTACACAACTAAGTTAACTTCTCTGGATTGTCTCTGGCAGGGCCTGTCCAGCTCTGTCCCAACATCCATCACCATACTGTGTTATTCTGTAAATGTGCCATTCCCTTTAAAAGAGCCAGCAACTCCTCCATGTTTGTGAGAGGTGTTATACTTGATGGCTCCCCACTTGTTGTCCTATCGTCACATGCCAGAAGCTGTGCTGTTTTTTGGGTGCCAGATATAATATCAGTTCATAACTGTGGTTCTAGCTACCACCTGCATTAACATTGGTCACAAGTATGGTAAGGCATTTTTTCTAAATGAAACGTCTGAAATTCACCTTTGGCAGTTTCCATCATTTGTGCTCTACAAATCTGTTCTATAACACAATGAGGCTCTCTGCCTGCCATTGCACTTATATCATGCAGACTCACCTAGCTGGGCACAATGATAATGATAATTATCGCTCAACTCAGGACTGTTTCTGAATCACTCAGTTTGTGTGACAAGCACACCTGCTAATCATTGTGCTCAGGTGTTGTCAGTGACATGCACAGTCATGTGTCCTTGAGGGCAGCACTATGCTTGAGCAGTCCAGGCTAGGACTTCACGGGAGTCTTTAATTCTGCATTTAGACATCTCTGCACATCACTGCTGTAACGCCTCATTTCTGAACCACAAACACATAGATAGAGGACTGCCATGCCTCAAACCTTAAAGTGCCATTGTGAGCCATAATAATATATAATAATGTAATACCTATATTTTCTGAATTTGCCATACATCTAATGAATGAGGTGCCCTTTAATGCCTAGCACTGCATGGCTGATGGAACACATGAGACCTGACTTGAGCAACAATTCTCTTTCATTTTTCACTGAGATTCTTCAAGGTGAGACATCATGACTGGAGAAATAGAAGGTAGTGCTTCTTTTAGAGTGCAGAGGTGATATAAGGAGGCGTCCATAATATTTCTCTACCTATTCCATAAGGCTGGAGGGCTATAAAGAATCTCAGTATAAGATTAAAGACTGAAATAGTTTACTGAGGTTGCCACATGTGCCACTAGATTCCACGCATAGTGCAAGAATGCAGTCACCATTGCAGTGAAATGAGGTGCCACAAACCTGACCTCCTTGGATGATAGGAGGATGAAATTAAAAAGCAGGCAACATCTATGTACTGTAAATAGAACTTATATCAGCTGCACATTTAAAATGGAGCTACAAGCCATCCACAAATATTATATAGTGTTCTTTTGTTTTTCTCTACAGCTCCTGAAGAAATTGAAGTGAATTGGCAGCTGTGCGGGAAAAAAATGGATCACCTAAGAGAGTACTGGGGTTAACTGTGCTTGCTTCAGACTGTCTTGCTTTTAATATAAATAGTAGTAAGGATTCATTACCAAAATATATGCCTTTCATATGTCAGTGCCAGTTCTGGGAAAACTGATACAGGTCAAAGGTAGCAGTATGACTGATTAATGTTATTAGTGTGCTCATAGGTTCATAGGTATTTACTAGGCTAATCACCACAAGGGCCTATTTAAGCCTAGCCATGCATCCCAAATCTCTGATAAGTTCTGGTACCCTTGATAAGTGTAAAGAGGGGCTTGGGAGGTGAAACATTTTCAAGCAGTGGTCTGGGAGTTGAACTATTTACAGGCTGTCTGTGACCATTAGAGACATAGGTGCCAGACCAGAGATGAATTTCCTGTTCTCCATCCAGTTGTCCAAGTTGCACTTGAATTGGGTTAGGGAGGAACGCTGCTTCACATTGATGGGGAGCCTGTTCCAGAGAAGGGGGAGTCTCTGGAATACACACCTGTCTCTTCAGCAGGTCCTATTTATATCATAGGCAAGGTTTAAGTCCTTAGAGCAGGTTATTCTGGTGCTGTTTGTTTTGCCGATATGCAGGAGGTCCACCAGAGTGGGGTCTGACAATGCCTTCTGTGCCAGGCATAGACCCCCCTTAACAGCCTGTAGGAGACAGAATACAAGGATAGGGCCTTGAGGCAGTCAGCATAAGACATGTCACTTATGCCGTGTGTTCTTTTAGTGAGAAACCTCTGCGGACATTCCAATTGTTAGATACAAATAGTTAGGTACATACTAAAGGGGGAATTGCACTCAATGATAGGTCTGATGAATGCCGAATACAGTGGAGCAATAACTTCCTTGGACCTAGATGCCATACTTTTGTTTATAAGCTGCACAGCATAGAATGATTTCCTCACTACCATAGACACGTGAAGGTCACAGGCTAGATTATTGTCTATGCGTATCCCCAAGTCCTCGATTACTGCATCAACTTTTAGGGAAGTGTTGTCAATATGATAGTTACCAGGGGTGGATAACATCCCAAAGGTTACTATTATGCATTTCTTGGTATTTAGTTTTAGTCATGGCTCTGACACCAGTTGTTTGTCTATGTCAGCCCTTCCTGAGAAACATTTGTGTCAGTAGGTGATTCAGATACAGCTCCTAATTTGCAATCACCTGCAAATTTAGTCATCCAGAGGCCATGGGCATTGATCTTGACTTCAAAGAAGTAAATGTCAAAAAGAAGCGATCTCAGGACCAATCCCTGAAGTACTCTTCTTGTGAATGGCCTCTTTGTAGAGATGGACTCCCCAATTCTAACTTCCTGGGTCCTGCCTGTGAGCCAGCTGGCTATCCAATGGGTGACATAAGTGTTTGTACATAACCTCTTAAGTTTGTCAATAAGGCCTGAGTGGGGTATTGTGTCAAATAGCTAGTTTCCCTCCCAAAGGTGAGAATCAACCACTGTACCATGTGTCTGTGGGTCTAACTCCTTAACCGCTGTGTCTGTGAGTCAAACGTCTTAACCATTATACCAATTCCCCAGTCATACATCCTGGCATATACATGGACAAGTTGATCAGGATGTTAAGGCTGTACTCCCACACTGTGAAGATGTCTGTCGGTTCATTTCCTGGTTGTATTATCATGAAATATTTCAGTTTGTTTTTCTGTCTCCTTATACTAACTACAGCATTACATAGGAAAATATATATGATCAACATTTTGGGTGAGTGGACACATCTTTATCAATATAGTTGTTTCCTTTGCTTATAACCTGTAAGTGAAATGCTACATTTGAACAGCATGTTTTCTTTGTATATGTACATTTGTTTTTTTTTTAAACACTCTTTATTGCAAATTTTTCAGAAAAAATCATAACATATACAGAAAATAACACTTAACAGAGATACAAATCTTAAAACAACTAAAAACATGTATATCCAACCAAAAAACTATATACAACTCATAACTTGCCCAAACGCATTCTTGACAGGGTCCAGCAAAAGCTTGATGTAATTATTGAAATCCCCATGTTAACGATATTCATTTAAGTATATGGTCAGACATTATTCCCCAGAATTCCTTAAAAACTGGTTTATTCTTAAAATTGTGGAACAGATATTTGTGAGCCTTGAGGTATTTAATAGCTGTCAATTTGAATCCCCCCCAAGAGAGGGATTGTCTATTCTTCCAATTTAAGGAAAAGTAATATTTGATTAGCATAAATATAGGTATTAAGATCTTACATTTCCTATCGGACATGCCCTGAGGTGGGATATGGAGTATAGTAAAGTCCCATGAGATGGTGGATTTTTCATAACCAATTTTCTCGAGAATCACTCTCAAGGCACACCAGAGTTTGTAGGAACACTTGCAACTCCAGAACAAATGGAGGATGTCATCCGTTTGGTTCGAACAGTATTGGCATTTGGAGGACTGATTTGAGAATATTCTACTAAGGACGTCCGGGGTGAAATATGCATTATTCAGGATCATTATATAGGTGTATTTCATCCTATTGAAAGGAATAGATTTAGAGCTTAAATTTATAGCTTTTAAGATCTGATTTTGATTGATAGTAGGGTTAACCTTTGACCAAAACTTCGAGAATCCAAGAGCATTCTGATATCTGATTGATAAAATGGCCTTGTAGGAGTTAGCGGTCATTTTCTTTTCACTGAGAAGGAGTTTCTTTATCATTTTACATGTTATAATATCATTATCTGAGACCAGGGGGTGATCCAGGTAAATTTGTATCAGATCTCTAATTTGTCGTAGTATACTCAGGTATTTTTTAGGTAAATTCAGTTCCGTTCTTAGGTTAGTGATATTTAAATGTCTAAGAGGGAAGAGATCCGCTATAGTAGCATTTATAAGGAGAGGGAATTGCTCCAAATTGAGCATATGACCGTTTAATTTAAGGTTGGGATTGAGATGAAGAGGTTGAAGAGTTATGAGTGAATGTGACAGGTTCAGAGACTTGAAGAGGGCCTGAAGGGATTTTACGCTGAATATTATGCTTTTTGAGCGCTTTAGTAATCCTAAGTTTGTTTCATTTAGAAAAGGGAGTGCTTCGGGATTAAATTTTAAAGTTTTGACAAAACTATTACCTAGAATCACCCATGCCGGTACCCACACATCTTGAGCTCTCAGATAGCACGCAATCTTAAATATTCTGCTACTATTTATTATCTGATAATAAGTTTTGAAATCAGGAAGACCTAATCCACCCCTCTCCTTTGGATACATAAGTTTTGAATAACTTATTCTGACCGATTTAGGAGCCCAAATGAATTTAGTGATGGATGATATCATCTTTTTGAAGAAGTTGTCATGCAGAATGCAGGTAGTTGCGTGAAACAGATAGAGAAGTCTAGGAAGGATATTCATCTTAATCACCGTGGTTCTGGCCAAGAAAGGGAGCTTGAGTTTTGACCATCTATCAATATCGTTTTGAATGATATTCCAGTATCGGACGACATTATCTTGATGATAATTACTGTTACCCTGTGAAAATTGAATCCCTAAATATTGCATTTGTTGGTTCGATTTAAGCTCTGCTCCAGAAAATGTATTGGGCAGCATCGAGTAAATATTCAATGGAAAAATTAGGGATTTTTCGTTATTGAGTTTATAGTTTGCGAGGTTAGAGAATCATTTAATGGAGGATAGTATTTTGGAGGGGTCAGAACTGGGGAGAGTAAAATAAATATTTAAATCATCAGCGTATGCTGATAGAAAGATCTTTGAGTTATAAATGTTAGGGGGATGGTGGAAAGTAGATTGTTTAATAAGCATGAATAGTGGTTCCATATATAGGTTGAATAAAAGTGGGGAAAGAGGGCAACCTTGTCTGACGCCTTTGACAATTTTGATCCGGTTAGAGAGTATCTTATTTATATGCAGCGTAGTATATGTTGAAGAATAAAGGGTTTTTATTTTGTCAATGAATGAGCATGGGATATTGAAGAAAGGTAACGTAAGAAATAAAAATTTTGTACTCAAACGATCAAACGCCTTGGATGCATCTACTGCTAGGGCATATAGAGGGTGTTTGATGAGATTGGAATGGTGTATCATAATTTCCAACAGTAAAGTTTGATCGTTAGTTTGCCTTCCTGGGATAAACCCCGATTGTTCGGGGGAGATAATATTAGAGATGACTACTTTCAGTCTATTGGCTAGAACCATTGCTAGGATCTTCATATCTAAATTGATTATGGAAATGGGTCTATAGTTTTCAGGGTTTTTAGGGTCCGAATTATGCTTTAGAATGAAAATAGTTTTAGAGGCTTTTAAATGCCTGTCTTTGAAACCATTTAAGATGATATAATTAAATAATATCCTCAATCCTTTGGATATTCTTGTAATAAATGCCTTGTAAAATTCTGCCGTAAATCCGTCAGGGCCAGGGGATTTGTTGGGTTTAAGGTTATTTATAACGGTAATGATCTCTTGAGTGTTGATGTCTCTTTCCAGGAATTTATTCTGTATATCCGTGAGTTTGGGAAAGGTTAAATTTCCCAGAAAGGATCGTATTTCTGATTCGTCAACTATGTTTCCTGAGGGATATATGTACATTTGTCTCAGACATCATTATGAATCTCAGGCTAGCAACATCTATAGAGTTGTCCAAGTAGCTCATCATGTTGATTCTTGATTTGTCAGAAGGAAGGTGATAATGACTGTTAGTCCAAGTCCTCCTCTTAGTTCTGTATGCTAGCAGCCTTGTTAAATTAAGAAGAAATGCACACATACATATAAAAGTATAAGAGAAATGACAAAGAGAAGCTGAGAAATAGAAATCATGCTTAAAACTTTAAATTTGAGAAGTGTTAAATTTATATGGATGCTTATTCTGTAGTTTTAATTTACAGTTCCAGTATTATCATTCAGTTAAGTAATTGGCAGGTATACAGTGAATGTTTATGAATACAATAAGCCATCTTATTGTATCACTAAGTGCAATCAGATGTTTTACATCCACAACATCTACCACAATTTGAGCAGATGGAACCTTGGTTAATATCTCATTCAAAAGTAAACATCTCGGAAATACAGCTCCTCCTTAACATTGCACTACAGGGACAGTACTGGAAATTTAATCCAAACACCTGATGTCGGAAGAGAACCCAGAAATTCCATACCTTCCAGCATCAAAGGCATGTGCACTTCCTGTTTGACCACTGCTACTGTGACTTGACAAAAATAATGATTCCTTACTAGAAAAGCCATTGGCTTGGAAAACATGAAGCATTCATAAAGTCTAGAGAAACTGTCATTCTATTTCTTATAGGTTAGTTACAGATAACTTCTGTCTATTCCTTTAAGATTACATGCAATTGTTTTTATTCTTCCACTTTATTTTTTTTTGCAATAATTATGCTCTCATTATGTAAACTGGGCTTTCTGATTCTAAAATATGTAGTTTTTTATTATTTTAGTTACATCAGTGGACTTATAGTTATTACATTTAATAAACCTGTATTTGTATTTACTGTGTGCTGAGTAGCTGTCCATTTACTTCCTAATTCTGTGTCATCTGGCAGCATCTTCTGATGATGTCATAAGAAGAAAAAACAGTTTGTAGTTCAACAGCTCAAATTACAGAATTGAAGGAGTTCATCTTTGTTAAGAACAGATACTGAAATTCTATAACATTCTATGGCTGTGAATCTTGTTGCCTATTGTGAGATAGCCCAAACTTACCCAAGGGCTCAGTGGGGCTGCTGAGTCCAATTTTCTTCAGCACAGCAGCTCCACTTGAATGTCAGACCCAATGTTGGCAGTAGGAAGCAATGTCTTCCATATGGGAGGAGCTGCATGGGCATGAGGCTGTCAAGAGGTGGACCTCTACCTATAGTTTGGCATGGCCTTCATACCCAGATTCTTCTTGTTACAGATGTGGGACAGGCATGTGGGACCATATCCCCAAAGGGTCCAGGAAAAGCAGCAAGACTCCAGGAACACTAAAGTATTAATGAAAAACACTGTTTGGCTGACAAATGAAAATAAGTATCTCACCAGTCAAGTTAGCCCCAAGAAAGATATCAGCAGAGATAATACTGGAACAACAGTTGTCCCATTTAAGAGGAAAGAACCCCATACTTACCTTAATCAGGAATTTAATCAGTCTCAGCAATAGTGGCTGTTCATTAAAGATGGTACAATCCTTGATAAGAAGGGGATCAACTTGTTTGTGCATCAGGTGAACAAAGAGGAATTAGACATTTACAAAACAAGGCCTTGTGTTTTTCCCAGCTGAACAGCCCATCTGGTATCTACCATCTGTGACCTAAAATGTCCAGTAGGAACCTGAACACTAAAATTTGGTTCACAGAACAAAACACTAGGAAATCCAAGAATCATCGAGACAGACTTAACAATGTTGAGAAAATATGTAAAAAAGATTAGTGCGGCATTAAGAAAGTATCCTGAATGGAAGTTTAATAACTTTGTCAAAATGAGCATGCAACATTACTGAAGCTTTGTAACATTAGGAGAATGAAACCAAACCAATGGGGTGCTTAGTGGTCTGTGATTAGACCGTGTACAAGGAAAAGTACTTCAGCTCTCCAATGACAACAGGTTTCGCTCTGAGGTCACTTTGTGAAAAATGGAAAAAGATTACAGGAAATTCAACCAAGCAAGCTGTTTACTGATGAAGAGTTGTCTGTGTAATTTTGTTTTCATGTAGAGCATCACAGGACCCCTTCTTTTCTGGAATCCCAAAACCCCATAAGAAAAAAGAATAGTCCGTATTTAGACCAGTAATCATGAGCGGAGTCCATCATTGAACTGTTGGTAGTTTATCTCGAAGCATTACTGAAACAATTAACCAGAAAGGCTGACATCTCTATCCCATACTTGTTAGATGTTGAGCACAAAATCAGCTTATAAAAATGTAGCATCATCTCCTTTTAGTCAGCATTGGCATAAAATCTGCTTAAATAACACTCCTTCTTGAGTCAGAACACAGACATTGTCCAAGTTCAGGGGAAAACCACAGGTAAACTTTTAAAACTAGTCCTGAATAACAAATTATTTGTCTTTGAAATGGATTTTTTGTCAACAGTCTGAGATGAGAGTTTGGGAAAGCCAATATGTCTACAATTCCAGATTCTAGGAAAGAGTTTTTTTCTTCCTTTAATTTTATTTTATTGGTGATGTATTCTTGATTTGGAAAAGAAGCCACACAGAAATGGAAATTCTGTGACTACCATTAGTGAATCTCTGAGTATCCCAGACAAAGTAAGCTTCCTAGACACTTGGGAAGAAAACTGAAAATTATTATGTTACATTCCTATAAACCTGCTTGGGTCAAATCATACCTTCATTTATAGGTTCATAGTTGGTTACAAGGCTAATGTCATAAGAGCCTTTACAAGCCTAGTCAATAATACCCAGGATATG
This sequence comes from Protopterus annectens, assembly GCF_019279795.1. Taxonomy (NCBI): domain Eukaryota; kingdom Metazoa; phylum Chordata; order Ceratodontiformes; family Protopteridae; genus Protopterus; species Protopterus annectens. The sequence continues at coordinate 288,170,494 of NC_056726.1, read as the reverse complement.
ACACTACTATATCTTATTTTCTCAGGTATGGGATGGGGTAGTATCAGGGTAGTGGGTCTTTGGGGATGTTGAAGCCCTGAGTCATTTTACAGACTCCATCTGTCAATAAGGGACATGGGCAGTACCCTGGGAGTGAATTCATGGCTCCTCATCCTTTTATCCAAATTCTCTTTGAAGAGAGTGAGGCTTTATTTTATGAGGATGATAAGTTTATTCCATAGACAAGGTAGCCTATGAGAAATGAGTCTGCCTCGCCTGCAAGCTCTGTTAGAGTCACAAATAAAGTTCAGGTCCATGGAACATGTAACCCTCATATCATTTTTTTTGCAAATATGTAACATTTCCATCAGGGCTGGATCGGAAAATGCCTTGTAGATCAGCAATAAATCACCTCTGAATAACAATACGAGACAGAGTAAAAGGATATGGCCTTTAGTCATATTTTATTCATATTTTTTTAGTGAAAAACCTCTGGGGCCACTCCAGTTGGTGTAAGTATCTGGTTAGGTATATGCAGAAGGGAGCACTGTACTCAATTATGTGCCTGATGAGGGCCGATACAATGGCACTATGACTTCTTTTGATCTTGATGACACATCTTTACTTATAAGTTTAGCAACACAGAAGGATTTCCTCACTACCATAACTACCTGGTGGTCAAAGTTAAGGTTGCTATCTATCTATGCTCCTAGGTCCCTCACCACAGGGTCTACTTTTAGAAGTGTGCTATCAATATTATAATTTGCAGATATATCTGATTTACCAAAGGGTATGATTATGCATTTTTAGCATTTATTCTCTGACCATGGTTTTGGCACCAGTGGTTTGTCATTTTTAGGCTTGTTTGTAGAATGTCAACATCATTTAGGGATTCAATGATTGTTCCCAGCTTACAGTCATTGGTGAACTTGGTGAGCCAGAGGCCCCTAGCATTGGTCTTCACAGGTAGGGTCCCAACACTGAGCCCTGTGGGCACTGCTAGTAACAGGTTTCATATTTAAAGTGGATTCATCTACCTGGACAACGTGTCCTGTAAGTGAGTCAGCTTGCTATCCATCTGATAATGTAGGGGTTTATGTCTAACTCAGTCAGTTTATGCATGATCCCAAAATGGGGAATTGTGCTGAAAGCCTTGGCCAGGTCCAGATAAGTAGTGTGTACTATTTTACCCTCCTCCATGGCCCTGGTGACTTTCTCAAAGAAGTCCAGCAGATTGAGCAAGCGGTACCTGCTTTTGACAAAGCCAAACTGGGTCTAGTCTAGTGTTCGGAGAGTTCTTATGTTGTTATTGATCAGGTCCATGATAATTCTCTCCATGGCATTTCAGATAAGAATGGTCAAGCTTATGGTTCTATATTTCTGTAGGTCAGTTGATGGGCCTCCCCTTGTGCAGAGGGACAGTTGTTGCAGTCCTTCATTTCTCTGGGACAAAGCCTGTCCAGAAGCAGTGGTTAAAGAGGGTTTCTAGTGGCCCTGATACATTCTGTTTTAAGCTATTTAAGAAGCATCCCGGAATGGTGTCAGGACCCTTGGTGGCTGTATTTTTGGCTTTAGTGAGTGTAGTAAGGGCCTGTTCCCTCATAATGACCAGTAGGGGATGTTTGCAGGTGTTTCTTTGGGTGTGGTAGGAGGTGATGGGGTGAGAAGTTTAAACTGAACTTGTTGGTCAGCAGGTTTGGTATAGTTTCAGGCTGGGTGTAAGTGTTGTCATTCATAATTAACTTGACACATTACTGAGCATTCCCCTAAGGTTACAAACATAATTTAAAAAAAGCCTTATGGTTATCTTTCTCCTGGAAGGCTATCTTTGCCTCGTAGTTTGCTTTAGCAGATTTGACCAGCTGTTTAATTTATTTGCTTTAACTGGTCAGTGTCTTTTTGCACTGTTTTGTCTGTTCCTTCCTGACTTTGAAGAGGATTTTTTTCCTTTTATTGAATAGCCTGTTTATGCTAGGGGTCTACCAGGGTGTTTTATTTTTTTGCCAGTAACCATAGGTTTGACTCAGATAGGTACTCCCTCCTCTATGCAGCTATGAATGTGGTTGTACAGTGCTTTTGTGTACAGCACAGAGTAGCCTTCAGTGTCATCCAGGTTCAGAGGGGCTTGGAAGTTTAATAAGCTATCACTTAATTTGAAGGAATCGGTCTTAGCAAAGCTCTTAACAGGCTTGGAGTTTCATGGGGGTTTTAGGTTAGTTTTAATACTAAAGGAGATCATTGTGTGGTCAGATCTTACCAGGGAGGAGTTAATGCATGGGAGGGAGCAGCATCTATCCATATTCATGAGTGCTGAGTCTAGAATATCTGTACCTTTAGTTTGGGAGCTACCTAGTTTCTCCAAGGTGTTTTCATTGACAGAGTCTAAAAACCTCTGATCAAGTGAATTATGGGTCATTTAAATTTCCCAGTTTATGGAGGGGTAGTTGAAGTCATATGTAAGTATGGTGTTAAGCTAAATGTTAAGAGATTCCAGTAGGTTTATGTAGGAGGTGTGGTTTTCCAGACTCATGTTAGGGGATCTGTACCTAGCAAGAATATGATAAGGGGTCACACATATAGTTAGTTGGGCATGGAGCAGCTCAAGAGAATCATGTTGTTGGACCTGTCTAGCAAACTGAAAAAAAATAAATAAATAAGAAGCCAAAGGTGTAGTTAACTGCAACACATCAGACTTTACTGGTGCTTCTGGCACCTCAGCCACATTGCCTTCAAGGAATAACTTCTACACCATCATGCAGCCTTTTAAATATAAACATTTTCACACATTATAATTAGTTGATTGAAATCACTCACTGAGAATTGAATTATATGTTCACCGAAGAAGACAAGGGTGGCAACTGGGCAATCATGACTAAGGCTGATTGTAATAAAATGGTGGGGGATTTGTTATTGAATAATGACAATTACAAAAAATTTCTAGTAATCCCATGTTAGACTTCAATTCTGCTTTGTTAGAACTGTTAGAGAGGGGAAAATGTTTAGGGTTTTTATTGACCTCACATGTCAGGAACCTGCATATTAAACACTCCAGGGATGCTAGATTTTTTGCCATACCCAAGATCCAGAAAAATATGTTGAACCTTCCAGGTAGACTAATTGTATCTGGTATTAACCCTTATTTACAAAATGTAGGTATCTTTTTGGATACTCTTTTAAAGACATATCTGGTCAGGGTTCCTTCTCTCATTAAAAACACAAGTGAATTTTCTAAAATTGTTGGGGGCTTAGAATGGCAGGGAGACTTTTATTGGGCTTATGTGGATGTGAAAGCCCTATATACTAGCATCAATAAGTGGTGGGATTTGGAAGCAGTGGAAAAAATGTTAGGGGAAGGTCCCTATATGTCTTTTTTAATTCACTTATTGGAATTTTCCCTCATGCACAATTATTTTATGTTTGATAATGAGCTATTTTCCTAGAAGGTGGGCACAGCGATGGGGGCTTCTTATGTCTCCTCAAATGCCATTATTTTTCTGGCTTATTTTGAGAATTTAACTCTACTGAATTTTTTTCTTAACATGTAATTAATTATAAGCGGTACATAGATGATTTCATTTTTATCTGTAAGGGTGAAGTGAAGAATTTTGATGGATTTATGGAGGAGCTGAGTAAGAATTTTTTTGGTTTAGAATTCACATATGGACTGCATAGGCAGGTGATGCAGTTTCTTGACATTAAGTTATATGTTGGCAGTGACAATCGGGTTCAATTTAGACCATCCCCCGGATTCATGAAGCTCGGCGCAAGGCCGGTGTAAGGCCTGCGCCGGCCGTGCGGCGTATATATGGTGTAGTAGCGCCATATGCATATTAATGAAGGTGCGCTGCCACCACATCCACGTGCATAGGACACATGCGCGAGTGTATGGGGTGTTACTAAGCTGCGCCCGGAGGCATGTCAATGTCGGCTGTCGATGAGCAACCTAAACTGCTGAATATTATAGTCTGCCTGCAATAGTAATCACACCTATCAGTGTCCGTGGATAATGAAACGTATGCAAAGCATGCAAGACAGTTCCCGGTCACACAAAATGGAGAACCAAACAGAAATGCATGCAACACAATATGAGTTTCCGTCCATGGAACAAATGATATTTAAAATCATGTGTCCGTAATGTACTGCACTGTAAGTAGTTATACCCAGTGGAAGTGAAGCGCATTATGTCATCGTGCTGCCAATACACACGTCTAGCCCCATGGGCAGGGTCACCAGCAGTCCCACAGTGGTAGTGATAGTACACAGTTGGGCAGTTGTGGCTATATAACAACCGTAAAGAAACCTGACAGTCCAAATTGTATACCAAACACACACAAACATATGTATATTAAAATGTGCTATACACATGAACAGGAACGTAACCGGCACATACACATAGGATGCTATATGCAGAACCGGGATATCCAAAAGCAGAACCCATGCATGCAAATGCAATATGCAACAACCCCTGTATAGCACATAACCCGCACCCATGTCCGAATGTCCACCAAATCCAGCTACCAGCCTTGCGCAGCCGTACACCTACACATAGCGAGTATTCCCCATATGTAGTAGGAAGTATCGTCCTAGGCAGTGTCAGGATTGCAAATATGTATCCCACGTTTGTAAACATCCCATCACAGTTACGTAAATCCAAATGCCTGCGCGTTCATGTTTCGGCAAAGTGTGTGTACATCCCGCGTGGGATAAGTAACCTGTTGAAACCTCAGAGTTGTTTACACACCACGGTGTCTAGTACTGTACACATCTGGACAAAACATGCATGTGTAGTCACGGTACTGTTCAGTTTCTAGACAGACATGCAAAACATACTACACAGGATGGAATAGCTGTCCACCATGCAGGTCTCCCCACTAGGGTTGCCACCTGTTCAGATGCCCAAGGTGGGACATCCGTTGTAGAAATGTGAGAATTTGCAGGATAAAACATACCCCCGGCCAGTGCAAAGGACAGAATTACACTTGTATGCCAAGATAAAAGCTTATTTCATAGCATTTGAATAGCTTATGCTATCCCAAATAATAGTTATGTGTACCAGATACAAAATACCTGTATCATGCAACTAGTAAAGAAAATAAGAAATATATTTTTGTCTTAAAATCACAGGACATTTGCCATGTCTTAGGTTTCATCGCAGGACACAACTGTCCAAAGTGGGACTTCCCCTTGCAAAGAGGAACAGGTGGTAACCCTACTCCCCACTGAATTATCGACAGTATATATTCAACTCAATCACATACCGACACCACCTCTCAACCTATTACAGCAACAAAATCTGGACAAAGCCTAAAAGGATGGGTGGACAAATAGGGACAGATGTAATTACTGCTCTCACAAACTTCGAAAGTTCACAGAATAATAGTATGTACATTAGCATGAAATGTTGTGAAGGATGTGGGGTAGTCCCCGAGTATTACAGAGGTCCGTACATTTATACTATAACAAACCTTCACATATGTTGACTGTACTACTGCATAGCTGTAGTTAATTCATAGTTAAGTCATGTGCAAAATAATAATCCTCGTATGAATGAATACAGGAAATAGTCAGATGTGAAGGGTAACACCACTTACCGTGGATTATGTATTGTAACCACCCCCACCCATATTATGTATTGCCAACATTATAAGCTGCTGACAGGTGCCCAAACACCTGTGTCTGTAAACACAGATAAAATGTTTAAAATGGACAAACCCTGTCCATGTGCTTTGTCTGACATTTGAACACGGTCAGGGCAGTTCCGTTCACCAGGCGGACAAGCCTAAACCCAGATCACCACATGAACACCCTGACAATTAAAGACCTATATGTGTCAGGACTATAAGCCTTGGGGTTCTGAATATCCCTGCATTGATTAAATATGCAGCTTGGGTCCAGAGCAGTAGGGAATAGGGAATGTGTAACATGTAGTACTGCATTTTTCCCAGCAGGAGAATGGATGCCTGTGTCGTAAGTGAAGCGGTGAGGCATATGTTAATGTAGCTATGTACTATGGGTATGCATATAAATGAGTCAGAACACCAAAAGTATAGTGGTTACGGCATCCGGCCAACTTGAATGCAGTCCCAGTTCAACTACGACTACAGCACATATAATGTGAAAGTGTAATGAATGCATCTGTGCTGTACAGACAGTTAAATATGTAAAGGTGAACGTGTGTTTCGCATACGTCCGTTAACCGGATTACAGATAATTTACTGGTACTGTCACAAGTAATAAAGCCCACATAAGCACAAAGACTTAGTAAACATATGTAACCCACAATAAGGATATGCATGCGCGCCTGCGCGTAACCCACAATAAGGAAATGCAAGTGAGCCTGTGCGTGTGTGATCCGCTCACAGCATAGTAAATGAATGCTGTTTCCCCCACGTTAGTTATACATGGCTCAAACCTGTTAACCCCGTAAAGTATGAAACTGGACAAAGGCATGCAAACTACTGGTACAAATAGGGACAAACCCCAGATATGTGCCAGAACAAACATAGAAAGTGGATAGAATAACGGGTGTGTCAGTAGCATGGATTCTCTGAAGGGTATGCAGTCGTAACCTGAACTGCTTGCCAGTATTTCCCACCGTAAGTCTCAAATGAAATGCCACTACATTGCCAGATAGACACAGGTTTATATAAAACACAATCAAGATAAAGAGGCAACCAGCTGTACACTCTGTGACAATCTGTACAGTGGAAAGGTATGGTATGGATATAGATATATGTGTATACACATAATCCACAGACGTAAACCAAAGCAAGTTATGAAATGAGGATTGTACATGTATATATGTATACACAACAGACATATGTCCTGTAGATATGACATATGTACATAAATAGGCCACGTTATAGCTAATATGGGTAGACAAACAGACATGCACGAAAGGTGAATAAACCGCTGCCTTCCAAACCATTGGCCAGAAAGTGACAGTCCAGCAAGTTCAGCACTTTAAACATGCATATAGGTGTCCATTGCAGGACCCCAAAAATTGATCCATACGTAGTGTCAACCAACATTGACACAAAATAAGTGACCTCAGCAAATACGATATAGCTGTACATGCAACAGTAGCAGGTGCAAGGGTGATGACACATGTGTTGATAGAATGTATGATGTACGAACTGATATCCGGAGAGAGGGGAGTGCATATAAGTGTCTCCACACTCCAGTACCGCTCACATTAAACATGTGTAATAGGTACTGTAGAGGGTTGTCAGGTATGGGAATCATGGGTATGCAGAAATGGGCCTAGGTGTTGTTTGGCAGAGATTTCGTAGGCCCGCCCCGTGGGAGTGATGTGGGTATAGCACACGCCTTTATTCTCAATAATGGGGAAAACCATCCACTGGATATTGCATAAACCAATTTGGGAATATGTAGGGCCCTATATCAGTGTCATGTAAGTGATTATCATGGATGGACATGCGTACGACCAAGATGATAACCATAACTGGCAAACTGTCAGAATAAGACAGCTGCACTAAAGCATAGTACATGAAATACAAATAGGGACTATATTAGATATACCCCAAACAAAGTCAGAATGTTGTGAGAATACTGGCATAGCCAGGAATATGAATGTTATGAGTGTTACTAATCATGTAATGGAAATGTCAGTCACTATTATCTAACCGCCCAGTTCGTAATGTCTTGCCAGCAATTTACCAGAAAAGCACATTACTATGACAAATGTAACAAGGGCAAAGGTCAAACGTCAGGGCGTTTACCCATAATGTGTACAGGTTAGGGGTATGAAGGTAACCTGGGAGGGTGGCCTAATGGTTAAGGTATTTGCCTTACAAACACAAGATGCAGGGGTTGAGTCTCACAAGGGGATGGGCCCAGCTGCTAATGGCTCGAAAGGGCAGTTAGCTTAGTATTAATCTATGAACCTAAATAACTGGCAAAAAAAAAAAAAAAATAACAAATACATGTACAGAACTAGTGATACTAGGTGGACAGGTGAGAAGAAAGACATCAGGACAAATGAGAAAACATGTACAAGTCATATGCATGTACTCCGACAAATGTGAATGACAGCGTATGCCCTGTGAATGTCAATGTGGAAGGTTAATAGACACAAAAGTAATGTGTCCCTCAGGGTGTCATGCAGTGTCACCGTGACAATGTCCAGTCCCCTATACTCGTACGTGAGCTCTGCCACTGACGGAAAGCGCAAATACCGGCACACACATACGGTACATGATAGACTAATTAGTGTAGATAAGCAGCTGTTGGCCTGTGTGAGGAATACAACTCTCTGGGTGGGTGTGTCCTGCAATATAAATGTAATGGCATGTGGCCTGTGATGCCGCCATACAGTGTGTGTATTGGTGTCAGAAAGTTGATATCTTGTATCAGACACATACTCCGCAACTACAGATTTACGCAGAATGTGCAGAGTTCTGCCTCATATGTTTGGTGTGTTCGACATACATCAGTACCATTCTGGCACATTCCTGATAACTGAAGTCATGAAATAATGACAAACATGTGATTAAGACACCAAATCCGTCAGAAAAGCCATACTAATGCAAAACCTATTATTGTGTCAACTATCTACGTTTGTAAGAGCAACATGTCAATACTGCCCCTATGTGTCCCACTATCAGATAAGGCCTTGTCCAGAAGTTTGCTCTAGGAGGTGGAGTGGTATGATCAGAAACAGATAACATGTGTGAGGAAACAGCATTATCGACTGCAAGATAATGCAGAAGGTATGAAATGCGCTGCAGTAGGACGTTCAGTACTGTCCGCAGGTATGTGCTGACATGTCAAATGACACAGCAGTCTACATGAAGTACCTATAGGGCTGTCACCTGTACAAATGATGATAGTGGGACATACCCACAGCCATGCACACAGCACAAATAGACATACACACAGCAAAACTAGGCCATGATACATGAAGCCTCCGGCGTGTACGAGTACAGTGAGAGTACAGCAAGGATAGATGTCTGCCAGGATATACAGCAAACACCTGTAAGGACGTGTAACACCACCCGTAACACGGACATTGCATGGATAATGTTGGGATTTGCAACATACCCCATTGGTATGTGAAAGCTATGCAAATATGTGATACATGAAACAGTCAGCTGTCCATGCAAGAGCAGAGTTATGGGCAGAAAATAGATTTTATATATATATATATATATATATATATATATATATATATATATAGAGAGAGAGAGAGAGATACAGACACACACACACGTGGCAGGGCTGGTAATCAAACTTACACATTACTACCCTATCACACTAAACAGCATGACGCATTTACAGAACGCGCTACCAAGATTACTAAACACAGCAGACCCACAGGCATTCTACTAGGTGCGTGTCAACATCCGCAAAGACAAAGACGTCAGCAGGATTTATCTGTGGTGCGAAGCATCTAAAAGCATAACCGGAGTCCCCAGGCGGACGGGAGCATGCACACACACACACTTGGCAGACCTGGGAATTGAACTTACACCTAACTACCCTATCACACTACAGCATGACGCATTTACAGAACGCGTGACCGAGATTACTGAACACAGCACTCCCAGAGGCATACTTCTAGGTGGATGACATCATCCGCAAAGGCAACGACGCCGATAGGGAATGTATGTGTTGTGAGGCATGTAAAAGCATTACTGTGTCCCCAGGCAGATGGAAACACACACACACAGCGGGGCCAGGAGTTGAACATACACATAACTACCTTATCACACTACAGCATTACGCATTTACAGAACGCGCTACCGAGATTACTGAACACAGCCCTCCCAGAGGCATACTTCTAGGTGGGTGACATCATCTGCAAAGGCAAAGATGCCGATAGGAAATGTATGTGTTGTGAGGCATGTAAAAGCATTACTGTGTCCCCGTGCAGCTGGAAACACACACACACACACACACACACACACTTGGCAGGGCCAGGAGTTGAACATACACCTAACTACCTTATCACACTACAGCATTACGCATTTACAGAACGCGCTACTGAGATTACTGAACACAGCACTCCCAGAGGCATACTTCTAGGTGGGTGACATCATCCGCAAAGGCAAAGATGCCGATAGGGAATGTATGTGTTGTGAGGCATGTAAAAGCATTACTGTGTCCCCAGGCAGCTGGAAACACACACACACACACACTTGGCAGGGTCGGGAGTTGAACATACACCTAACCACCTTATCATACTACAGCATTACGCATTTACAGAACACGCTACCGAGATTACTGAACACAGCACTCCCAGAGGCATACTTCTAGATGGGTGACATCATCCGCAAAGGCAAAGACCCCGATAGGGAATGTATGTGTTGTAAGGCATGTAAAAGCATTACTGTGTCCCCAGGCAGCTGGAAACCCACACACACACTTGGCAGGGCCGGGAGTTGAACATACACCTAACTACCTTATCACACTACAGCATTACGCATTTACAGAATGCGCTACCAAGATTACTGAACACAGCGCTCCCAGAGGCATACTTCTAGGTGGGTGACATCATCCGCAAAGGCAAAGACGCCGATAGGGAATGTATGTGTTGTGAGGCATGTAAAAGCATTACTGTGTCCCCAGGCAGCTGGAAACACACACACACACACACACACACACACACACACACACACACTTGGCAGGGCCGGGAGTTGAACATACACCTAACTACCTTATCACACTACAGCATTACGCATTTACAGAACGCGCTACCAAAATTACTGAACACAGCACTCCCAGAGGCATACTTCTAGGTGGGTGACATCATCCACAAAGGCAAAGACGCTGATAGGGAATGTATGTGTTGTGAGGCATGTAAAAGCATTACTGTGTCCTCAGGCAGCTGGAAACACACACACACACACACACACACACTTGGCAGGGCCGGGAGTTGAACATACACCTAACTACCTTATCACACTACAGCATTACGCATTTACAGAATGCGCTACCAAGATTACTGAACATCGCACTCCCAGAGGCATACTTCTAGGTGGGTGACCTCATCCACAAATGCAAAGATGCCGATAGGGAATGTTTAGAGAGTGTGCAGTCTGAAAGGATATTACTGTCCCAAGGTAGATGTAGACAAACACGGCAGTGCTGTCATTGGGCCAACTAAATATCTACGGAGCACTACAACACTAAATAGATACGGGATGTGCCACAGACAGTACACCCTTCGAGACAGCAACCAGTGTGTTCAATGTAGGCATCCATCGTGACATTGAAAATGGACATCTGTTGCCTGGAAGACCACCATGGCTATACAAGATGTCAATGGCCATGCCCACACGCTTAGTATCACACGTCTGTTTGGAATGTACTGTGTGTCCATCTACACAACGGCATACTGGGCATGCTCACACACTTAGCAGTTGCAAAGGGCCATCCTGCATGCACATGGAGTCTAATCACGGAAGGGCGCAGTGTGGAATGTATTGTGTGTCCATCTACACAACGGCGTACTGGGCATGCTCACACACTTAGCAGTTGCAAAGGGCCATTCTGCATGCACATGGAGTCTAATCATGAAAGGGCACAGTGTGGAATGTACTGTGTGTCCATCTACACAACGGCGTACTGGGTACTGTGTGTCCATCTACACAATGGCTTACTGGGCATGCTCACACACTTAGCAGTTGCAAAGGGCCATCCTGCATGCACATGGAGTCTAATCACGGAAGGGCACAGTGTGGAATGTATTGTGTGTCCATCTACACAACGGCGTACTGGGCATGCTCACACACTTAGCAGTTGCAAAGGGCCATCTTGCATGCACACGGAGTCTAATCACGGAAGGGCGCAGTGTGGAATGTACCATGTGTCCATCTACACAATGGCGTACTGGGCATGCTCACACACTTAGCAATTGCAAAGGGCCATCCTGCATGCACACGGAGTCTAATCATGAAAGGGCACAGTGTGGAATGTACTGTGTGTCCATCTACACAACGGCGTACTGGGTACTGTGTGTCCATCTACACAATGGCTTACTGGGCATGCTCACACACTTAGCAGTTGCAAAGGGCCATCCTGCATGCACATGGAGTCTAATCACAGAAGGGCACAGTGTGGAATGTATTGTGTGTCCATCTACACAACGGCGTACTGGGCATGCTCACACAGCAGTTGCAAAGGGCCATCTTGCATGCACACGGAGTCTAATCACGGAAGGGCGCAGTGTGGAATGTACCATGTGTCCATCTACACAACTGCGTACATGGACTGTACTGTGTGTCCATCCACACAACAGCATACTGGGCATGCTCACACACTTAGCTGTTGCAAAGGGCCATCTTCCATGCAGATGGAGTGTAAACACGGAAGGTCTCAGACTGGACTGTACCATGTGTCCATCTACACAACTGTGTACATGGACTGTACTGTGTGTCCATCTACACAACAGCATACTGGGCATGCTCACACACTTAGCTGTTGCAAAGGCCTGTTGTGCATGCAGATGGAGTGTACACACAGAAGGGCACAGTACAGAAGGGCACAGGAAGGTATAACTGTCCTCACACACAGGGCGGTCACACATGCAGTGACCTGTACACACACAGCTGCCATCACAGCTGTCACAGGTGCAGGTCACACATGTAGGTCACACACGTACACACTGCAGTGTACACTGTAGCTGTCAAGTCAGCACCATGTCATCGATGCAGCACTACACAGCCTTACAGTACCACAACACCATGTGACACATGACCACTGGGCTGTACAGAGGTGTACACCAGCTGTGCAGAGTACACATGTACCAACAGGGATCCAACAGGTGTTATGCATTGCAATGATACCAGTATACATGCACAGGTCGGCTCAAGACATACCACGGCCCTTACACAGCTGTGACACCTGACTGTTGCTGTACACCAATGAACACACATCTGGATATGTCATACATGTGATTGTGTGGATGTGTGCATGGACTGCACACACAACACATACATACATAGCCTGTGATGTACCTCGTGCATAACAATGGCCTAATCAATGCTACACACGCGAATGGAAGGTGGGCCCATGTCTGTTGAATGCTCACACTACAGGAGGTAGCAATGTTGACCGGGACACATACCCTTGTACTGGTCGCCTGTGACACCCGTGATATCATACCACAGTCCATGTGTTATGTATGTCAACACACATGTCCAACAATAGCAATGCATACAAACATGGCAACAGGAGACACATGTGACATCTGTACTGTGCATGCAGCAACCACGCATGTGCATTTGCCGATATCCGTAACATAGTTGCACCTACCTACGACATGCAGTCGCAATGCAGACCCATCATTGACACCTGTATACGGTGACATACAAACAGCACATATGGAGGGATGTATGTACATAACGTGGTGTACTACCTGTGTAGATGTATGTGTGCAGGGGGTGGCTCACAGTTGTGTCACACACCATCCTATCATGCCATGTGCAAACAGTACGCTATGTCACTATTACGTGACGGTGCTGACATAATGCATACACAGCGGTCAGGTGTTACCAACTATATGTCACATGGCACCTGTAACACCTACAACCTCCCGTGTGCATATAACAGCACATTTGCCAGATATAGCGTTGGTACACATAATGCAATCAATACCACTGCATGTCTATCAAACGTGTCATCATATGGCAGGTGTATCATTCCCAGTACTGCCATGTGTGTCTGAATGTGTGACCAGATATGCCACATATCGCAGGGAATATGTCTCAGTTGTTACACATCCTTGTACACCATTGTAGAGATCTGTACATACATCAGTGTGGGAAGCATGACGTCGGCCGGTGTGGTGCATCACACACTTCGGCTGTCCGTATACACGTGTGGTCACCACAGTGTGTGGGTGTCTGTATGTATGTGTGGTGCTTGGTGTGAGGGTGTATGCTAATATACGGTGAGAAATGATCACTAACCCCACGTGGTGACTAACCCGTAATGGTGATGAATTGCACTACCCTGTTGATGCCATAGGTCCCAGCCATACTGGCTACCTGTGCATGTTTCTTCTCTGTGACACGTCGTGTGGGTGCATAGTACTGTGAGGGTGATGACCACATAGGCAAGGGTCCCCACCTGCACACTATGGGGCGTGCATTATAGTGGTGTACACCCCGTGAATGTGGCCATGTTCCCGTACTGTTACAGGGTCCTACTGCTGCACAGTGTGGCCTCCAGCTACCAAGTGACACCTCACAACATCATTGGCCAGACCGCTGTGTACAACCCCTGCACCATGTCACCATACCTGTAATGTGTCCTGCTATGTATGTCACATCTCTGTCAAGTGTAGCCTGTGGCACTGACCACATGCGTCAGGTGCAGTATATGTGTGGACATCTGTGTCATGTTGGTGTTTCCAACAGTCAGGTTGAGGGTACATGTAGCATGCTGATATTGCCAGATGTGCCTGTGAGTAATCCACAGTTACACGTGGGGGACTGCAAACACTGCTACCTGTAGGCACATGCAAGTACACCATAGGAGGGAACCAGGGTATCACAACCAACATGGTGCTACAGATGTAACCGAGACACATACCGTGAACACATCACAATGCATGCTGCACCTGCACTACATGGTATGACCGGTGCATGACGACAGTACACAACCTATGTCACATACACATCTCTCAGTATTCACACACAACCACTGCAACATACACATCCCTCACTATGCATACACAGGTAATATCACATACACATCTCTCAGTATTCACACACAACCACTGCAACATACACATCCCTCACTATGCATATACAGGTAATATTACATACACCTCTCACTATGCTGTTCACCCTGTGCATCAGAATATTTGTGCATAACCCTGCACTGATAGTGTGGATGACAGGGATGCGGCACAGGCTTCATCATATGCACAGGGTGATATGTTTGCCAGGGGCATAGGCTGCACCAATGGATAACATCATGTGTGTGTGTAAGGGCCAGTGAGTTGACTGGACATGTCTGTGCAGAATGCATGTGGATGTTGTGGAGCCCTACAGTTGTGTTTGCTGTGTGCGTGTATGTGTGTACACAGTTCTGCCATTTGTGAGGCCTACACGGGGTATAATTGACAGCCCCAGATTGTACAGAGCAGGTTATACAGCTCACTGTGTCCGTCCACGGCCACATGACCTGTGTCTGCCTGGGGTTGCACGGGCACTACCAGGTGGAGGTACAGAGTGGCTACTGTCCGACGACACATGTCCGCTGGAACCATGTCCCCGCTGAGAACATCCAGGGCCACGTCCACATGGCCTGCTGTGTCCTGGTGTTGACAGCGCAGCACCAGCTGCACTGCTACTGCTACCGGCACTATGGGAGCGGGCATGTGAGGTGGCACGCTCACGTCGACCTACACTAGGTGGTGTTGCCGGCCTACATCCACGTGGCCTACGCCTCACTCCTACCAGATGTTCCAGCACAGACAGCTCCTGCTCACGGATTGCCATGCCTTGGTCAAGGATTCCGACCATTTCACCTAATCGCCTATCCAGAACATTAGCAATCTGCTGTTGAGCATTTGCCAATGCCTGGATGTTGTCATTTAGAGTATAGATAGCAGCCCTCTGCAGCCTCTGCTCTTCTCTGTTCTGCTATTCAGCACATGCCTGTGCCACCATTACAGTCTGGAACATGTGTCTGGTGATACCAGCTGCTGCGTTCTGTCCTGCAGATGCATGTCTGCCAGAGGTCTACGAGCAGCACCAGCCACATGCCTGTGTGGCACATCTACAGTCATTACACTGACACCATGGTGTGTAGATACACCTTCTGTAGCCACCACACGTTCCTGTTCCATGCTAACAGATGCTGACTGTCCTTCCTCTATGGCCACTGGTGATGCAGTATGTGTTGGCAGCAGAACTGTGTGCGGGGAAGAGGAGGACATAGCTGGGATGGTAACCATTGGCACAGATTCAGCCCCTGACAACCCTGCCTGTACCTCATGCATATGTTCATCACTGCTAGTATCTGTGGGGACACTAACATCAGATGGACCGCAGGAGGGTAACGCACTTACATCACCTGTGAATGCAAAGAAATACTGTAAAGTACAAGAGACACAGACACACACACACACACACACACACACACACACACACACACACACACACACACACACACACACACACACACAGACACACAGACACACACACACAAACACAGACACACACACACAAACACAGACATACACACACAAACACAGACACACACACACAAACACAGACACACAGACAGACACAGAAACACACAGACACACCATGCATGTGATTTGTCAGATGGCATGCAGCATGACTGCGATACAGCAGAGGGCATGCAGCTCAGACATTAATAGTGTTAGTAAGCATACCTCCCTGGGGTGCACACTACAGCAAGCAGGTGTCATATCAGTAGCCATGCAGTTCACACAATCATGGTAGTATGCATGCATCCCCGTGATTTACCATGTGGCCCAGACACGGATAACAGTACACATGGCTGACGTGACCTTGACATGTAATCTGCTGACATGTGCATTAACATGCATAAATGTCTGACACAATGGTGTCCTGACACATGCACAGCATCATAATGGGCATCACATTGCAGTGTTGTGTGTATGCCCTACAGACAGAATGCATGTTTAGCAAATGTGCATGAGCATGGGAGGGTAGTGTGAGCCGTCTACATTGCTATACAGTGTGAAGTACAGACACTGTGCCATTGCATGGCATCATGAGGCATCTATGTTGCTGTAGAATGCATAATATGTACACATTGATAGCCATAACTGCAACTCAGTCGTGATGTTCAACAGATCGTATATGGTAGACTTCAGTGACACCTCCAGTAGCTGTGCACAGGCTTTTAGGTTGTCCAGTGTACCACATCAACTGTATAATTAGTCAACTAAGGCTAAAATTGGACCATGTGTGGACAATGTGCAACAGGGTGTATACACATCCCAAGTACTATGTGGCTACATGTCTCTGGCCATGCCCCATGGCCATGTGTGCACATGTGTTGGCCAATTGTGTGTGATGGGCATCTATCTCACATGTCTGTGTTGTCTCATATGACATACACCCATAGATGTCAGATATGTCACAATCCACAGGGCTATGCAGACAACGGGTTGTATGTTTGGTATGTGGGGTATAGGTCATGCAATAGTGTGACAATATTGCAGACAGAACACTACATGTCTGGGACATGTTAGGTGGAACATCACAATGTGTGCACCCAATGCAGGGGCATATGACACAATGGTGACACCTGTGGGCTGCCCATATCACAGCTCACTATGTGGTACTGTGTGCGTACCACACATGTTGTTCCAATGCATACTACATATGCCTCCATTGTAGAACACCTCCACCATTGTATGCACAGCTGACCACACATGTCGCAATGACAAGTACTGTGGTTTCAAGTCGGTGCATCATTACATTTGTATATATTGCACATGGGTGGCCTGTGTGAATGACGGGTGGTGCGACCTGCATATCGTGACTGGAAAAAACATCAGCTGTCCAAGTGTTAACTGGCCACATGGCAAATAGATCTACACTGTAACATGCCTGATACTGATGACAGTCTCACCTGCAACAGACTCATGTCTGTGCGGCACGCCAGAGGTACCTGTATAGGGGTGACACACCAGTATGAACATTATCCATGGCTGTATGACAGCCACAGGTTGCACTGTGCATGTGAACACATTCACCTGTGTAATAGCATATAGTATGCACATGTGTGCATACACAACGTAGCATACTGTAGTATGCAGCATGTGTCCACATACCTTGCATATGTTGTTACTTCACATAATGTACAGTGACACATGCAACTACATGGGATATAATAGCCATATGTGCAGTACTGACTTACCAGGCAACTCCAGGCTCATTGGTTGGGAGACACCCACCTCCACGATGGCAGCTAGTGTTTCTGGATGCTGTTCCCTGGGTGTCCCCAGACTGGCCAGTAGCTCCTCGGTGTGTGTGAGTGGGGGCTGGGTTGGTGGCCCACCACCTGTTCCAACTTGTTCCCTGGCGATTGCAGTGGCACGCTGTTTTGCATGTCGTATCAAGTCCATGCAGTGTCTGCACACCTGCTGGTAGGTGCGGTTATGGCCACCCACATGGTTCATCCTCCTGCGTAGATCCTGCCACAGGTCATCCCGCTGCTGGGCATGCTGTGGCACATGGCTGAACAACACGTCATAGTTGTCATGGAGCTGTGGGATGAGGACATCATCCTCCTGGCGGGTGTATGCTGGGAGGCATGTACGGGACATTATCTGTAAGACATAATGATGGTGACAGGTCACAGTTTCAGAGATGTACAGAGATACTGCTGCACATACATTTCTATGACATCTACTACATCTGCACAGTTATCTTTGCAAAGCATCATGACACTGACCTAACTGACGTGTTTGTGTCATACATGTCACACCCATTATGCATTGGATATCATCACCATATATGTGTGTCACCTCATTACAGTGCTCATACTCCATGTAAATGCTGTCTTGCTGTGGGCATGTCTATTTGCCTGCACTTGTGTTCTTACCTATCTGCACATGCCTGGATGTGTCCACGGTACTACTGTTGACCTGGATGCTGTGTATATGTCACATATCAACACAGACACAGCCATAATGGACTTGAGCAGTGACAATGCACACATACGCATGGACACCTGTACATGCATGTGTTTTGCCATATACATCTACACAACACTGTACAACTGTTCAACATCCTGCCACGGATCGCCTGTATTGCACATGTGATAGACATGGGACAATGGCTAGTCAGACGACATTCGCAGGGATGGTTATCAACCATAGCATGTGCGGGCACAATTTCTAAGCTGTAACAGACAGCCATTGTGCCACTGCAAGGTGCATCAGTGCCACATTACTGATCCAGTCATTTGATAGTACATCTACCATGCGGCCATCACACCATGTATGACTGGGATGACATGTGCAGCTTTGATGGACAGGGTTGCATGGTATGGTGGGAGTATGTCACATATATGGCACAGGGATCTGTCCAGCCTGTGGCGATCCTAGTATTAGGACGGTGGCTGTCCATGACATATGTCTTATAGATCAGGATATGATCACCATGGTGTAGCAAATGTCCTTCTGCAAGGTAGTCAGCATGTTCTATAGTGGAGGTGAGGATTGTGCAGGCTGGTATCGCACATCCATGCATAGCCATTACCCCTTACAGGTGGTATGTGATCCAATATTGGTCACCACAGTGCTGTATATGCCTGTCCAGTGATCTCCGTGCTCATGGATGGCACCCTGACATGACATGGGTACCTCATATGACTACCTAAGGGGCCTGGAGACGTCACCATGTCGGGGGATGCACTGCACAGCACCATCCCTTGCACAGTGTCCATAATGTTGACCACAGCCTAGGTAGTAGTTTATGGGTACAGGGATGTTTACCTAGCGGTGACACTGCTGGTATCATCCATCAGACTGTGCACATATGTCACACACCTCACCCACACAGCCCATTCTGTATGTTGTTCACAACACTGACACAGCTATACTGATAGGTCATGGCCATTCACAGCCTTACATACACAGATGCCTAACATTTGTCTGTGTGGTATGGGCTACAATGAGGGTGGGGTACAACACATTAACCCTATTCTACTGTAGCTGGCACTGGTGTGCTGTGCACATGTCACTCTTGCACCTTTTGTAGTTGTGAGTCTGTCAACAGGCCACTGGTCGAACACTCCTGTGACATGCAAAGGTATTTGTAATCAAATATCCATGCTGTCTTGTACATCTGTACTGCTAACATCTACAGTGCTAATGGTTCATGGACATGCACACCATACTCAGCAGGGTTATAGTGCAGTGCCACCCTAATTGACTGTCATCACCACTTGTGGGTTGATATTATCCAACACTCTATCTGTATTGTATGGTCATGCTAGGCACTTGTTCAGAACTTGTGAGCATGTCATGAGCTACTGATTACTATAGTACCCATTCCACACCATTTCCCACAGGTACACTGGCTGTCCTACACTTCCCAGCTTGCTTATGGTACAACAGCTGTTGTACACATGTAACGCACATATCCTATGGGACATGGTTGTATATACAGGCATGTCCAACTGTCACGTACCAGTGCTACTGCCTGTCTATATGAGGGATATGTCATACATGTGGCAATAGAGCAATTGTCTCATGTACACATTCAATGCTCACCTTCCAACATACGGCACTACAGCCTGTGGGGGATGCACTTCTGCAGCTGTGCCGGGGGCATAGCTCACAGGTGTACCTCATTACGAGGAACGTACCTCATATGGGGTTCTAAAATGTGCATGTTCCTCAAGGTTCCACATTGGAAGGGTCTGTCACACATTCATTGCTGTAAATTGTTTACCTGCTAGCCATGGCTAAATAGATGGGAATCATATTAATTCATTAGAATATCTTCTTTATATGTAAAACCAGCCTATTTTAGCCATCGTATGCCCTTCCTAGTTGAAGCTGTTAGTAAGCCAGTTGTAAGTGTTCCACGTTTTGCCCATTTGTCACACAGTATGAGGGCTAATGTCCCTCAGTTTGGGGACAGAAGGTTGACAGCTATGGCTGGGGGTAATGCTGTCACCAACCCTGACTGCACCTGACAGTCATTTGGGGATGTGTAACATTCGCAACTCACCCCACCCATCACATAGTCTCACATGATCTACACCACTGGCCACACCTATGAGGACAACTTGTTCAGTACGTCTCCATACTCACTGTAGGCACCAGAGGTAGCCCCCATCATGGAAGACAACATCACCAGCTTATAGCCCACAGACTCATGTGTGCTCATCACATACAGCCAATAGTGAGTTATAACATTCACAACACACCAGTCATAGATGACTCTGTAGGGAGTCACACTGCAGTTCCACACAGCAGGCTACACAAGGCGTTAGTCACTTACATCCTGCTTTCAGGTAACTGCTTCTGTAACATAACCTATGAACCCATGCCACACCTCACCAGGTATGATATGACTGTCATTCTCCATGTTAGTGTGACTGCCCTGTAATGCCACTTCACAGACTACGTGTGCAGGGACATGCAATAGCTCACCAGTCTTATAGACCTGAGGGTGTGGGCCAAGCCCTGGGGAGCATTGTGCATTCGTCAGGACACGATACCACTGTACAATTACCGACTGTGTCACTTCAACAGTTGCCTATGCTCCTATTGTCATTCCACAGGCATCTGGTATCTGTCCGCTATGACTGACCTGGTCAAACACAATGCTGTGGCACAGATGACTTGCACCTGTCAGCCCTGGGAGTACAGCTCACATGTAAGGCTCTTGCTGCTTCTATACTGCCTGTCTTGCACAGTTTCCAATAACTGTCACCAGCAGGGAAGTAACTGGCAGGCACGACATGGGGTCATGTGACACAATGCTTGCATCTTCCTCTGTGACACACGCAGGCAAGGCACACCTTATAATGCACCACTCAAACATCTCTGCAGTGACTGGGACCTGCCCCTAGGCTCTGCAGAGCACACCTGCCATGACAGGTTATAAACAGACCATACCTTTTAGGCACATACCTGGACCGGCACACCCACAGCTGAGGGGTTCCCATATCCCACTATGTTTTGCACACATCCTGGCAAGTTACTTAGCACAATGCATCAGAGGTGCTCCACATGCAACTAACTGTGTCCGGCACCGCTATACACATTGTAACAAGCGACAGAGTCAACATCATACCCCACGGGTAACATACCTTCTATGTTGGTATAGTGGACAGTGGGCCTCAGACAGCTACTACTGATGTGTGACTGACACTACCCCACACTTCACTGGGATAGCCACACATGTACCGACACATCCATGAGTCATACCCTCCGCTCTGCTGGATCAACCCATACACACCACCTCCAAGACCTACATTACCCTTGGCATGAACACTACCACCATGTGACTGGTGTTACACACCTGGGGTTATCCCCTCATTGGTGGATTCCAAACATATGCTAATCGACCTTGTTAGCCACATCCCGGCAACACACCCATCACAGCATACACAGTACATGTGTACTACAACACCTACTACAGACGTCTGCTGACAGCGGTTGTTAACATCATGACACCTGTGCAGATGGACAATGCACATACAAATGTTGACACATACCCCAGTGCACTTCATTAGCATGTACACAACTGCATGGATCATGCTATTCCACACAGAGCCATGATGGTACACACCAGATAACAGACGCCACTCTGGTGGTCATGTTCCATGGACATATGATGTACAACAACAGGTGTAGGCTGTTGCACAGTGGTGTACATTCCCATGTGTGGGGTGGCTCACTGGTCAGCAGTGGTGGGGCCACAGGGTCCCTCATCACATACTCCAAGACTAGCTACGTAAACATGACTGCCACACATTCCGGGGTGTACCACCAGGCATTATGGTTGTATGTCAGTAGTCGATGGCAACACCCACATCTGCTGTCACATACAACAGTCACTCAGGAACATTGCAGACCCAGGGGTTGTTGGCAACATGCTGGAGGATGGATTCAATGCTGACATTACACCCTCTCACTCACTACAGGGCCGCAGTCCATACATGAACATTGTGGTGTCCCTGTGGTCACACCTACACAGTACTGACGTACACTCTATATGTCCTGGGACACTAGCCCCATGTCACCTTCCAATGTCCCAGGCTGTGATGTCCACCAACCTCTGCATTACATGTCTCCCCACTAGGCCACCATATTCAGTAATAGCCTTGTTTCAGACATTGTAGCCCCTGAATGGCACACAGCAGCATTTATCACACTACACACAGGTGGCACCACATTGCACGAGTGGGACTATAGTCCTACACACCTGACTGGACTGTTCTGCATGGCTATGGGGCACATCATCAAGGACGTCATTCACAGAGACATTGTTGGGCTCCCGTCCTTTGCTGCCACCCGGGTTGGGCTGGTTAGGGCCAGAGCATGGCCCCTACACATGATGGACTCCTTTCATACAGTTACCAGGGCAGTTACTGATGGTACGGGAATCCACACATCCTACATTGTCCTCTCATTGCCTTTCAGCACCATTCCCCATTCTGGTATTAACAACATACACATCCACCTGCACATCGTACCCTGTGTCTCAGGATGTTATGCTATGTGGCTCATGGACAGGACACACAGTGAGGCCAGCATACCATAGTACCTACTACATATCAGGTACATTTGGCATACCACGGTCCTCAGTCATAGGGCCCCTCATGTTCAGTATATGCTTCCCTGCGGAACAGGCTAGCACATGGTACTTTCCCAGCCTAGCTTTCAAACCCCTGCATACCAAGTGCCATGATTGCTCCACCAGCTGATACTGACTCCAACCATACAGGTGTCGCTGTGACAGATACATAATATGACTATCATGGCATCAAGCTGCATGACACAAGGTGCATGCACATCACCTTTGCATTACACCATTCACCCACTGACTATCACATGGATGGTAGTTCCCTACATACATATCACATTGTACATGTTTGCAGTACACACATATGTCGCACCCACTCCTGTGGTTACTGTATTGCCACTGTGGCATGGATATCCTTCTACATGGCCACACCTATCTGTACTGGGTGTGTAGCTGGTACATAGGCACCCATTGTACCTCTGAACTCAAGACATCTACACACATTCAAAGGTACACCACCCCATTTAGGGTGTACCTTACACAACAGCTACAGCTTTACATGCCACAACATTAACACACCATGATGTTTACTGAGCTACGACAGTTTAAATATGCGGCTGCACTACGGACACCACATCTGTACACATTTGCAAACTACATACTCAGGGGTGACCTCTGCTGATCAGACATGGCCCATGTCCACAACATTATTAATGGATATACTCCTCATACATGACATAAGCAGAGGCCACTGTGAGCAACATGCTCATGGATATGTGCACACACACCACAATGAGTGGGATGTGCTTGTGGGTTACATTCCCAAACCAGACACTCACCATGCTTTGGAACATAAGTCCTATGTACATCACGCAGGGACACTCAGTAGCACTGTTCATGTGATACCTCCCTTGGTGGTTGGGAGACACATGTAGGCCTGGGATCACTTCAGTGGCTGTACTGTGCAAAGGTGCAGGTGACACCTGAATCTGCTATTCACAGGACACTACCCTAGAGAGGTGCCACTAGTGTGAACACAGTAGTTGTGCTTACACATGGACTTGCCAGACTGCATAGTACCCCACTATGCACCTGTGAAGCTATTACATGTCCTTTGTGCATGGTTACTTGGTAGCCCTTCCATTTAGATTAGCTATCATGCTATTACTATGTCCCATACCTACAGGCCATATGTATCCTGTTATTGTACATACCAATAGACGATACCTGTGGTTTGCATGTAATGCCTGTTATGCTGTGTAGAATATCTGTCAGATCTACCTATAATACTATACATTACACATATTTCACATAGTATCCCATAATGCAAAGCATGCTTGCACAGCGGGACCACCTTACATATGTCATTAATGTTATATGCCCATACACATGCGTGCTGTGACAGTATATCAACATATACTATCCCCTGCTATGGCACGTCCTTGTTGAACATACCCTACCACTGACGGCGGGTTGTATGGAATTGTTCTGTTTAACGCCCTCATGTAGCATCCCTTGTGGTGTCTGTGCTGTTATCTT
This sequence comes from Protopterus annectens, assembly GCF_019279795.1. NCBI lineage: Eukaryota > Metazoa > Chordata > Ceratodontiformes > Protopteridae > Protopterus > Protopterus annectens. Next base: position 288,145,730 of record NC_056726.1, on the reverse strand, counting down.
GTGTCCCACTGCTGGAAGCACAGTTTCTACAAGCGTTAGTATGCTCAGCAAGACATCACTACATAAATACCTTTCCCCACTTTATGCATTGTGGACACGTTTAATTAATGCAAACCAGGCTATACATACAGTAAAACTAATTAATACAGATCATGCTATACATAACCTTACATATTGGGCGTTCTACATACCTTGTTGTCCTTATGGCATTTTGTTTCTATCTCTCTCACAGTGTTTCAACTGGTATTCAGTATGAGCATACGGTTTGAATGTCTGGCAAGTCATCCTTATATACGTCGATACCTGTAACATGTGGATTAATCCCACCAATTGGTGTTCCTGAGTGACTAATTACTTGCATATCAGCTGTGCAGCTACTCCATTCGCCAGTTACGTGGCAACAGTGGGGTATAATTGGATTCTCCACTTGGGCGTTGCCTATTTGCCCTACCTTCGGGGAGACGGTTTGTATTGTGTTTTGTTATGTGTAACTGCAACTGCTATGCATGGAGACAAGTATAGTTTGGATTCATGTCCCCCGTGGATTGTGTGTGACAGGTAGAGTATTTGGTTCAACATGTGGGTGTACCTGTCATCCCAACGTCTGATAATGGAGTATTGCAAACAAAACCTGTAACATGGCTGTTTGTTCCATTATACAACCCCTGCAATTTTGCATGATGCCTTTAATTGTGTCTCTCACACGGTATGTTGAGGGTTCTGCAGATGTAATTGACTGACTGGATGTTTGTGCTGCTATTACAGTCTGTATTGCTTTGGTTTCTAGTGTGGGGGATGTCGGTGGGTGTACGTAGCATATACAGGTTTGTGGGCCTTGCATTTCTACATAATCCGTATATGTGTGTGGGCTCCATCCCTAATTAGAGAGCTAACAGTTAGTAGACTTATGTTATGGGATTGTACGTTGGGCCGTTGTTAATTGGTTTCTATATTGTCTGCAGGTGAGCTTGCTACTTGTATACCTCCATAATTGCGGCGATATATCAAGGGATATGTGTACGTGACAGCTATCCCTTGTATTTCTGTCCCAGATATTTGCAGTCATTGTGGTTGTGTTGTTAAAAGAGCCTGTTTGCCATGGGTTGCCACCTTTTCATATGGTCATTGTTGGACACTTGCAGGACACACAGCGGTGTTTACAGGCCAACACGTAGCCACGGTCAGTACACAGGTTAGCACATACTTTTATCCTCACTACATACCTATTGTTGTGTGACTTTGGCTACTTATCATTTTGCATGTGACATTCATGTTTCTTACATACAGGCATAACTATTAAATACGACTGTTACATTATATATGGGACATATTTATGTCCTACCATCTCGGACATTTGCCCTTTGTACTGTTTTATGTCAGGACACACCTGCCCAGGGTGGGGCTGTCCCTCCTACTGTGGGACAGGTAGTAACCGTATGCCTACAGCTAGCTATACCCACACCTACCATACTGATCTGCCTCTGACTTGGCACTAACAAACACATGTTGTGGACACACACACACATTACAGTCACACAGAGATGCACACGGCACCCTCAACGCACACTTACACAGACTACGGCACTCACAGACACAGTTGAACACAGTACCTACGTGGACCGTGACACCGGCAGCGGTGACTAACTGTCCCTTCATATCATCATACTATTACTCATGGATGTACTGTTCCGGTACTGTGTTCTATCGGTCTTTCAACCTCGTGGTTACGCATGTCGGTATGTTACACGTTCCATGGTTGGCGGTATCCTATTTATTTGTACCTCCAAGGTGTTATGAATGTCGTTGAACTATCTATTATATTTGCAGATATCGCTGAATCCATCTATATCACCATATATCCCTCTATTGCCCTTTCTATCTGTATTATATATATGCATATGTGTACATATATATATATATATATATATATATATATATATATATATATATATATATATATATATATATATCTGGCGGGGAACGTGACAGGCACACAGCATCACAATATGCTGTAAGGTTCATGTACTGTTCAGGTGTTGGCATTCCGTGTTCCACTGGCTGTTGTGTTTACAATGTTTGAGGGCTGCCTATGTAGGAGTCACACATTGGGCCACCTATACATTACAATTTACAGGTGGTCATGTTTGTGTGCCATCCATTTTACTGTGTGTGCAGGTGGAGAAGTGTCAGTCCGTAGGGGCCTACACTGTCAGAGTATGTGCTATACGTTCCCTCTTTGCCAAGGCGTAGGCATATTGGGCACGCCTCCATCTGCCTACTGGGGCTGGCACAGTGTGTTCATGGTCTGAATCCCTCTGTACCTGTAATGGTCTTGGCAATTGAGGTGGGCTATGAGGGCCTTTACCATTTTGTCCCTGCTGCAGCTGCTTCCGCAGGATCATATTATGTAGCATGGCACATACTATAACGATGTGGGCACACGTGCCTGGAGAGTACTGCAAGGCTCCACCAGATGTATCCAAGCACCGGAACCGTGATTTCAGCATCCCGAACACACGCTCTGTGATGATTCTGGTTTGTGAGTGTGCCTCATTATGGCGTTCTTGCATGGGTGTGTGTGCATTTCTGATGGGAGTCATAATCCATGGCTCCAGTGCATAGCCAGCATCCCCCATGAGATGGCCTTGTGGGATGTCCCCCCTGACAAATACCTGATACAGCTGTGAGGCATGCCATATATGGGAGTCATGGTAGCTTCCAGGGCTGCCAGCACACACATCCATGATAATGCCCTGGGCATTGCACATGACCTGGCAGTTGATGGAGTGGAATCCCTTGCGGTTTATGTAGTGCCTACCCTGCTCACCGGGTGGTGACTTGATTTGTATATGCGTGCAGTCTATCGCACCCAGTACCTCTGGGTATTGTGCCACATGGTGGAAGTGGAGCATATTGCTGGCCAACTCCTCCTGAGTTCTGGGGAAGTATATCTGCTCATTGGCATGTGGTAACATGGCATCCAGGAACTGGTGTAGTACCCTGGATGCTGATGCCTGTGAGATACCCATTATATCTCCAGTTGGTCTTTGAAAGGTACCTGTGGCCAGTATTCGCAGGCTTACACATACCTTCGTGTCCACTGGGATGGGTTCCCTTCTGTTGTTTCTGGTTCTCAGGCGTGGCCGGCACAGCTCCACTATTTGCTGTAAGATGTCCCTGTCCACCCTGTAACGCTCTACTATCTCCAGGTCATGTAGCCCCTGGTAGGTTACCCTTGGTCTGAACACTCTCCTTCTCCTCCGAGGCCTGCGGTGGTTGTCAGCATCATCCTCCACAACACCGTCAGTCTCTAACACATGATGATGAATCACAGCTATGGCAGCTCCCAACATGTACATTTTAAAAGTTCCCCATGTGTTTACACCTATGGTGCAGTGTTTGGGAATACACAGGTGTGTGTTGGGTGCTTTCACACTTTATACTATTGTGCTGTGAACACCGATGATGTCATAGGGTGTGTATGTACGATCGTAGCTACAGGTTATCTTATGTGTTTTACTGCCGGAACTACTATTGTGGTGCCTTTGGTGTTGAATTACATTTGCCTGCCGTGGATTACCTCTTGACCCTCCCTTTACATTTCTGCACGTTGCACCTACCATTTTCTGGTGTGCATCCTGCAGCCTACTTTCATTTGTACTTTCCTGGACCTGGCGTATCTTGCATTATGTGTGCTACTGCCGGTCTGCTGTCAGTTTGCTTTGCTCTGCTGTGTCAGGTCTCCTATCTTTGCAATCCAATACCCCCCCTCCTTTCTTTGCATTCCAATGCCTCCCCTATCATGTTTTGCAGGTTTCTGCAAGCAGACTTGTCAGCTGCCATCGATTGGCCTTCATGGGTTGATTGGTGTTGATTGCTCATTAGTACTCCAATTACCCTACTTCTGCATTTCCTTCTTTTCTTCCCCTGACCTTCCTGTTTCTGCTATTGTTTGCGGCGCGTGCGTCCGATTACTGGGTTTCGGGCACATTTTCATCCTCGTACACATGCGCTTTTGGGCACCATGTGTGCTCTCAGCTAAACGATTCCTCCCCACCCCTGTCCTGCAGCTTTGCTTAGCAACGGACAGGCCAGATTTGCAATGCTCCAATGTGCTTACTGCTACCGTGGCACACCCCTCTGCTGATGTCATGTATCTCCTCTGAGCCACTCCTCGGTGTTATACCGCTGCGCCGTATGGTACAACCTTCATCCGGCGGGACATTTGCGATTCAGTATTATCTGCCTTATTTGCATGGCATTGACTACTAATTCATAGTTACCGTGCTGAACACTATCGCAGGCCCTTAGCAACCCTTGCACCTTGGTTGTGGTGTTCCATGCCTACCATTGTGTATTATGCTGTAAACCTGATTTCTATTACGTTGCGATTTTATGACATTTTTATATTATTTCTTTATGTTACAGCTTATACACACATGCCCTGCGGTTGTGCTGTGCGTTACTGTGGACATGACATTAAATGTTATTTACGTGTTGTGCATCTTTTCTTATGCCATTGGCTGTGTATTTCGCCATTAGCATATGTTAACGTTGTGATACCTGAGTCTGGCCCTCTTCCATAGCTCCGATGTTCTGTTTGGTAAAATGTAAACCATGTTTTTTGGTTTACATTTCTGTGGGCTTATGCTACGCCTGCACCACTTCATGAATCGCTATATGCCTTCATTTGCATGGCGTGACACTGCACATGGGGTGATTAGCATACCTATGCCAGGGGCTGTGCAGTTCTGGCGTACGCCGGTAGTGCAAGTGGAATTGGATTGTACCTGAATCGCTCGACGGCCATATATGGCATTATACCGCCTACGCTATGCCTGCGCCTGGCACAAGCTTCATGAATCCCGGGGCATATACAAAAAGTACGGCTGTTAATAAGTTTCTTTATGCTAACAACATCATCCCCCACATTTATGAAACTCATTACTGTACAGGGAATTAAAACATATTTTAAATAACACATCAGAAAAGTCACAATTAGAAAATGAGTTTTTTAAAGTTAAGAAGAAATTGTTGAGTAGGGGATATTCCATGAATATTATAAAAAAGGTGATGGGGATGGTGAAGTAGGGTACATGTATAAGACCACTTTTTGGAGAAAAAGAGGAAATGCAGATGGCATAAGAGATGAATTGAGCAACAGTGAGAAGGACATTTATTTTCTCAGTAGATTTTCTCCCTTTTCAGATATATTGATAAGCTTGGTCAATAGCTTATGGCTTATAATTAGTCAGGATGAGGTGTTGGGTAAGATTTTTCCTAAAAGGGTAACTTTTTCATATGGAAGATTTTTGAATTTAAAAGAAATTTTGAATTTAATGAAATTGCAAGAAGGGGGGACCCATTCAGATTCTTTCCCCTGGGAAAATGCAAAATTTGTGGAAGAATAAAACATATAACTGGTAATAAAATTAATTTGAGAAGGTACAGAGCTTCTAACCATTTCAAATGTCACTCTTGTGGAGTTATATACATCATAGGTTATGGGTGTATACCCACAAAATATAGGACAAATCAAGAGAATGGTCAAAAATGGATATTAGATCATTTGGGAGATATTAGAAATGACAATTTATATAGCCCTGTTGCTTAGCATTTCCATTTAGTGCTTGCAGGATCTGATAGCAGTTTTTTTCTATAGCGTCTTAGCTAAACTTCACATTAATTCAGGGAATGATTTTGCACAAAGATTGTTACAAATGGAAACCTGATTTATTATTAATTATAGAATCTTGCAATCTAATGGTATGAATTTAGAAATAAATCTTAATGTTTAATTTTCTATTTTAGTCAGTTACGTATACAAAGTGATTTTGTTGTATGAAAATATTGCACTGAGGTTTTAATTTGGATGGGGGCAAGCTTTTTGGTATTTTGTATTTTGATGTATGGGAATTGTTCAATTTTCACTGAGTGGATTCAATCAACTAATTATAATGTGTGAAATTGTTTATATTTAAAAGGCTGCATGGTTATGTAGAAGTTATTCCTTGAAAGCAATGTGGCCGAGGTACCAGTAAAGTCTGAGGAGTTGCAGTTAACTATGCCTTTGGATTCTTATTTTTTGTTATTTTTTTCAGTCTGTGGTTTTTGGTGGAGTATTTGTTGGACCAGTCTAGCAACCTACTTGTCCTTTATGAACCCTGAGACACTTCCTCCTTTTGTTTAATCCTGAGGGGATTGAAATGTACGAAAGGCATTGTAGCCTTTGATACTTGGGGTGGTCTCCATGGTTCTGAACCATGTTTCTGTAACTGCATATATTTCAGCATTCTCCAGGATGAGGAGTCCTTCCAAGGAGTGCAGTTTAAACTCCTATCACTGAGCAGCAGTACGTTTAGGTAGTCATTAGTGATTTTTATTATGCTGGTGGGTTTAACAACTTGGCCCATCCTAAAAAAAACATGATGGGAACAGACAAAATTTTAATAAGTATCTGGAAGCCAAGTGGTAACAAGTGCAAACCATCTCTGACAAAGTATTGTGGTTTGTTGATTATGTCTCCTCAGACTGACAGATATCGGATCCCCTTATTGTGACACCAGAAACTAAGCCAGTTGTTGAAGTCAATCATTTGTTGCTGGTACTGTGGCATCAACATTAGTGAAGGTAGAATGCTACTCAAGACTAGATTCATACCCAGCTGGGACACATATTCAGAGAGCTCCACCATGTCTCTCTTCATATAGTGACGTGCGGTACATCTTAGGTTATTTATACCCACATGGACTATGACCTTGTCATACTGATACTTTTTTTAAAAGACCTAAGTGTATGCATTATCTGGTGGATCCTAGCTCCAGACAGACAGCTCACTGTGATCATCTCCTTGTTTAGCTTCGTAAGGGGATATCAGTATGTCTTACAATGGAATCCCCAATAACTAGAATGTCTGGCTGTGTGGTGTGTTGCCTTATGGGGTTGGAAGCAGGACTACTATGATTTTCAAAATTGTGTATTGTGTGAGGTGTTGTTTTTTTTTTTTTTTTTTTTTTTAAGTGTGCAAGGGTCCACTGAGAGATGCTTTTATGAGGTCTTGGAGGTTTGTATGGATAACAAGTGAGCACCTTTGCATATGTGGGTCTATGTATCTGTTCTTAAGTGTTGGTAGTAAGTGTTTTGGGGTAACAGTGACAACCTGATTTGCATTTTTCATGTGTGTATGTGAGAGCTTTTCCTTCAGTGCCATTGTGTATCTACATCTCTTACACAGTGTCTGTTCTAAAATTAAGTGGTTTTCAGTGAACATGAGGCAGTTACTGCACTGCCTAAGGATGCCCAATCCACAAGGCCAGAAACAGAGATGACAGGCAAGAGCCTATCCATTATTCCAGATCCTTAGAAGATGGGAAAGAGTATGGGAGAGTCACTTAAAGGTCTAAGAGAGTGTGGTTCATAGGTTCATAGATTAGTACTAAGCTAACTGCCCTTGTGAGCCATTTTAAGCCTAGCCAATAATCCCTTGTGAGACTCAAACCCTGCACCTTGTGCTTGTAAGGCAAACACCTTAACCATTAGGCCACCCTCCCAATTAGTATACTATAAGATGACCTTCAGTGGTGCTGCCCTCTGCACAAACTGGTAGCTCTTCGAGAAGCTATGAACAGTGTGAAACTAAGGAAAGCATTTCCTATAGTGGATTTTAAACTGGAGAGGTATGCTTATGTACAAGGCACGGGTAACCACATTTGGATATGAGGCTTTTATACCAGCCGGATGAAAGATTTGTACACAGTTAAGCCCACAAACCAATTAGACAAACACATGATAAGCCTTCCACTAATATTTCCCAACTCAGATGGGTTGAATCAGACCTCTGCTCTCAACAAAGTGCAGACTAAAACCCTCAATGTAAAATGAACTGTTTTTGAGCTCAACTGCAGTAACCAATGCTTTACAATAAAAAGCAGAATCCCTGCAGTATCATAAATCCTCGGAAATAAGTTCACAAACTCTGAGAAATGTTCCCAAATACAGAAAAAAATATGTGCAAATGTGGAACTTCTACAAACACAGAAAAACTTTGCAAAACTTAGAAATATTTTGGCAAACTCAGAACAGCTTTTGCAGTATCAGATGAGGTTAGGAGTTATCAGAATACTGTTAAAACAACCTAAGAGCAGTGCAGAAACAAACATATGGCACTTCTTTAACAAGTGTAGGCTGAAAAAAGTGATAAACTCAACCAAATCAATAAATGCAGCTCAGGACTGTTAAATAACAACGAGATAGTTAGAGCAAGTGCAAAAATATATATATATCAGCTTTGCAGGTCCACAGATGGTTTTAGATTCAATCCAAGGTCTTGTAGTCACAGGTGTCTAAGCCAAGCACAGGGAAGCTCTAAATAAATGACCGCAGTCTCACAAAAATGTAAGACTTTTATACCAGCAGGATGAAAGACTTTTACACAGTTAAGCCCTCATGCCAATCAGATAAACATACAATACGCCTTCCCAGCAGTTCCTAACTTGGATGGGTTGAATCAGCACTCTGCTCCCACCAGAATGCAGAATAAAACCCTCTTGACATAAAACAAACTAGTTTTGAGCTCAAGTACAGTAACATGAACTTTATAACAAACAGCAGAACTCCTGAAGTATCAGTAATCCTTGGAAATAAGTTCACAAACCCTGAGAAATGTTCCCAAATACAGAAAAAATATCTGCAAACATAGGAAAACTTCTACAAACACAGAAAAACTTTGAAAAACTTAGAAATATGTTGGCAAACTCAGGAGAATTTAGCAAACTCAGAATAGCTTTTGCAGTATCAGAGGAAGTTAGGATATATCAGATTACTGTTAAAATGACCTAAGAACAGTACAGTATCAAGCAGATGTTTTTTCTTTAACAAGCACAGGCTGAAAAAACTGTGATAAATTCAAAACAATCAATAAATGCAGCATAGAACTGTCAAATAGCACTGAAATAGTTACAGCAAGTGCAAAACAATACTTATATCAGCTTTGTAGGTGCACTGATGGTTTTAGATGAAATCCAAAGTCTTGTAGTCATAAGTGTCCAAGCCAGGCACAAAGAAGCTCCAAACATGATCGCATTGCCCCACACCTAAATATGTTATGTAATCATAAGGTTTAAAAAGACTTAGAATCATCTCAGATTGGGGCAAGTTTATGAAGAACATCAATCAATTAATTTGTATTTCCGCATACAAGGAATAGAAAAGGGCTTCATAAGCAGTATCTTCGGCCCTACCTTAAAAAATGGGTAAAACTCCTACATAGAATGAATTCTTATCCCTTTATGTTCCATCTTACTCCAAAAGTATCCCTAGAGGTCTAAATCCTACTTAATGGTTTGGGTTCTCCCTATAGCTGCTACATTGTCTGTAGACAGACATAATACACTCCACACCTGATGTCATTTTTCCCCCACAGTTTAGACATTGAAGTTAGCCCAAATCTGCTGGAAGCAATGAGGGAGTCTATAGTTTCATAGGACTCACTACATACGTTTTGTGGGAAATAGTGATTTTGCCTCTCCTTCTAGCTCAGCAGAATCCATTTCTTCACTTCGTCCCGAAAACTGGCCCTTCAAGTGGGTGGCAGACTGACTGGGAGAAGCCAGGAATATGCATGGATTGTCAAAAATTCTAGCTTATAAAAACAAAAAGCAGCACAAAAGCAGAACCAAGTACAACTAAAACACAAAACACTGTCTCTGGAACACAAGTAGCAGAAATAAATAGTCCGTAGGTGTAATCCCAAATTCTTTAATAAATCACAGCAAGCAAAACACAACTGTTTAGCAGTTTTGTTCAAATAGCCAGAACTTCATCAGAATTTAAGACATAAAACTTCTAGTGCAATATATATACTCAGGTTAAATGATCATTTAAAATCTACCAATAAAAAAGCCTTTTCAATAAAACATCAAGGCTTATTTTAAGATACAGTGCTATTAAAACCAGCATGTTAAATATAAACATGAAATATGAAAATGTAAGTGCATAAATAACTTGAAAATCATTGAAAAATAAACATTTTTGTAAAACCAATGTCCTAAAAATGCTTAAATAATATGCTTAAATACTGTATAAGAATATATATATACTATAATTTTGCTGCTCTTAATTTTAAAACTGGAATAATAGAAATGACTTCATTTAAGATTGGATATCTGTTGGCTTGTAAAGTCAATTGTCAAAATAGCTCTCTATACTCCAAGAGGTTTTCCCAGTTTCCTCCTCTTGGATTTTTTGCACTTATTCTAAAACAAAAAAACTTTAAATGAAAATGATCACAACATTTTGATTGCTTAGCCAAAGCATTAGTCTCTACATTATGTGTTATATCATAAACATGAAAGTCCGAAACTCAAATGTTTGTCATTATTTAGTGACTTCAGTCCTCAATGATTTGCCATAAAATCATACATTTATGAGAAGCAGAGCAAAATGTGAGGCAAAATCTCAACATTCTGCAAAATTCTGGACAGTTGAGAGGTATGGTTTTGATTTATTTATTAATTTTGTTTATTTTTTACTTTGTTATTATTCATCAGGTTTGTCTAAATGGGTTTAGTCAAAAACCTCTTTTCAGCAGAGGCCCAGAGACAAATGCTTCAACATATTATAAAGACTTTTACACATGCACTCAGTAATGTACATAAACAGACATTAATATACATTAACAATTACACATCATACCTCCAACTTCAAGATTTTTGCATTTTGTCCAGATTTTTGCCTCATATGTTTGGCCTGTACCTCATAACATTTGTGATAGTCTGGTTAATCATTGAGGACTGAAGTCACTAAATAATGACAGACATTTGAATTTCAGCCTTCATATCCATCAGAAAATTAATGCTAATCCAAAACCTGTTATTCTAGCAGCTTTCTGAGTTTATAAGAGATATATTTAAAATCTTTCCTTTTTTGACCCCCCCCCCCCCATTTGTGCCTTTGTCCAGATTTCTGGGTCTAAAAGGATGAGAGGTAGTTTGTATATTAATTTGTTAATTTGATTACATTCATATGAAATAAAGGCACCAGTTACATACATTAGATGTTTGCCCCCTTCGGTCGGGTATGCAATTTTTTTTTCAATCTTATCCTGCCAGTCTCATTAGACATGCCCTTGTTTGAAGTCACTCAAGTCCTTGAAAGCTCTATATGAGATCCTTCATTCTCTGTTACACTGACTCACTAGACTGGGCCAGAGGCATGATTTATTTTCAGTTTGATAGACATTCCATTTCACAGAGTACCAAGATAGTCTACCACTGTTCTATGACTGAAGTGGAAAACATCACACTCTGAAATGTGTGTCAGAGAGTCACTTAAAAAGATCACATTATCCAACCCCAATAAAAGTCTGAAGTTACACTCTTGACCCCCACAACCACATGGCAGTTACTCTTCTAAAAAAACACAAACAGGACAAAAGCTAAACCATTTGCCCTTATCTGTTGATTCCACCACTTAATACTTATCATTTGGATACATTTCCCTTACCCTTCACCCCCCTTCCATCTTATCCTTCCTGCTTTGAGATAGAAAGTAGCTTTCTGATATGGGAACCTATGGAATTTTTGCCTCAGATTCCCACTACCAGTGTAACATACAACATGCCTCATCACAATCGAGAAAATCTCCCAAACCAGGACAGTGTGCAAGCCACCAACACAGTCTACAAACCACCAATACTCCCCACACTATCACCCTTAATCCACTCCACTTAGTTGTCAGACTACACATTCAGACTTGGATAACAGTTGTGAAATGCACTTGATGAAAGCTCTCCTGAACAACAACAATCACAGGCATTCACAGAACCATCCCAGCAGTTTCTCCAGTTCTATGGCCATAATGCCTATAAGCCCCAAAGCCAGCTATGAAGACTGAATTCTAACAACTACAGTTGCCCAGACCGAGAACTGGCTGTTCTGGTCCACAACCCAAGCCCAAGTTCCACTGGTTGCCTGTCTCATATATATATATATATATATATATATATATATATATATATATATATATATAAAACCATTCCTCAACAAAGTGACATCCATCTAGACCTAGTATCATGTGCATTAGCTTTCCCTGATGTACTAAATTCATCAGCTCATTTCAGTAAAGATTTGTTAGAAACTAAGAGGCATTCACTATACATCCTTAGAATGACTCATGTAGTACTTTAGTTTCACCTCCGCCCTTCATTCTCAACACAAACCCTCCTAAGTTCCACCATTTCTAATCAAATTCAGTTCTGCCAAATGAATGTTGTTTAACTCATTAAGAGGTTTATGAGGAGCACTCATGTTCATTCTATAGATGATAACCTGAAATCTTGAGTCTTAGGAGAAGCCTCTCTTCTCTTCTCTTGGAGGTGGTCCTAGACAGGTCTTCTCCAAACATAATAGTCTCCTTCACCTAGGAAACAGCTTTGGTTAAAGGAGGATTGTAGCTTATCCATTGAAACACACCTTATACATGTGACCTGGCTGAGCTATAGACATGTTGAAATTTTATGCCACCTTCATGTCACTGATCTAAGCCCAAGCCACATTAATGGTCCATTGTACAGTATATCTCCCCTGCCACCTCAAACCTCTGACCTCCACATCTTATTTATCTTACAAGCCTCCTATTCTCTCCAGTCTCACAGGCCTTTGCTAAAGCATGTCCTAGTGGTGACAAAAAGATACACCAACACTTTTCCCCAAAGAATAAGACTGCATCAATCATTTAATCCACCCCCTCAACTAGTTCCTACAGTAACTGGGCCTGCTACTCAAACCCAGGTCTCTTGGAGCACAGACAAGGTTTTATCCTTCTGCTCCATATAACCACTCTAACCACTAAGTAAGTTTGTTTTTCATGCTCAAAACTGTAAGATACTTTACTAGCTTTCTTTTATCTAGACTTGCCTAATAGAGAAAGGAACTTAAGAAAAAAAAAAGGTTTACAAGAACCTTGTAGTCATAATTGCGATTACTGTTGTACCCCTCAAAGCAATTTGAGAAGGCAGTTTAGCATATAAACATTTGAAACTGTGAACTTCTAAGGAGTTTCATGTTGTAATCTAGAGTTTGGTTCCATCACTCTGTACTTGCTACCTTTATGACTATGTGCAGGTCCCTTAATGTGGCACTGCTCCCACGGCATCCATAATGTAGACAATGTGTCTACTGGGCTTATCAAGTTAACAACTGAATAAGATGAAATAAGAAGGTGAAGGCCTATTTAATCTTCTAAATTTATCATGCTTTCCTTCCAAAAACTTTATTGGTTTCCCCTGGGCTTCTTTGTCTGGGTACTGCATTCATTTTGTTGCTCCATGAGTTTGACCTTTCAGGTATCAAATAAAACTACAGAACAGGTTTCTGCTAGATGACTTCTCTATACATTATTTCAAATTGCCTTTTTAGCAAACTGTAGTATAAAGTCAAGTATTTAACAGTTGTGCCAGATTAAGCTTTCATGGGTCTGTGACCACTAAAGCCTTGCAATTAATCATCCCTGTCCTAGCTCTGTAATCTTGTAATATGGCAGCTGACTTACTTATCCATTTTATGCTATCACTGCTCCTATCAGTTATTAGTATGCATTGTAACCAAGAAGGGAGAGAGTTATTTGCAGAATATCAAGAATTTAACCTTATTTTTCAATATGGAAGTCAGCATGCTTCCATTAAACTGAGCTCAGAAAAGGGTGACCAGTTCTATGTTTGTTATATGTAGAACTGTTTAACAAAAACATATATGTCTATATATATATATATATATATATATATATATATATATATATATATATATATATACCTTTCCTGTAACTAATGCAGTCCAGATTCATATTTGCTGTATCCAGGTCTGTATGTAAGCTTCCGAGCCCCCCCCCCCAAGGTTTCTGTGAGGGAGAGAAGCCTTCTAGCTTATCAGTGGGACTGGTAAGCACTAGGTAACCTATCTACCACATAAGGAGTGGGTCTGAGCCAGAAATTGTAGTTATTGGCCATTTGGGCAGTTTTTCCATCTCTCTCAACTTTCTGATTTAAAAGCCCGCATTTGCACTTGTTTCCCCCCTTTCCTGTAACTAGTTTAGTCCGGATACAGATTCTTAGTTTTAGCACTTGAATTTGCTTATTTGTGATCAGCACTTGTTCAGAACTTGTAAGCACTAAATAACCTACTACTTACTACAGCACTCAACCTTCATCATTACCTAGAGGAAAACAGTTTTGGTATTTACTTTCCTCACTTGCTTAGAGAAAAACAGCTCTTGTACTCACATTCCTCACTTATCTAGAGGAAAATAGTTTTTTATTCAGGTATGTCCAAGGGTCAGCTCCCAGTGTTGTCTCCTGTCTATCTAATGAATCTGGGCATCTTGGGGCAATGTAGAAATTGCCTTATGTACACAGACAACCCTCTCCTCCTACCACCCAGCACTACAACCTGTGAGAGATGCACTTATCTAGCCAAACTGGAGGTAAAGCTCTATTCAATCAAGACTGAACTTGACAGTCAAAAGGAGAAGGTAAACATTTGTACCACACCACACTTATCACATAGTCTCACTAAATCTACACTACCAAAATCCACACATAGAAACACAAAAACATTTGCAGAGGCTCTCAATAATAATCTGCTCAAGTAACAGAGACCTCCAAAGCAGAAATGCAAGCAACCTCCACCCCCCCAACTCAACCCAAATGACACATAGCCCGCAGACTCAGTGTGCCACTCAACCACAGCCAATAAGGCAAAACAACGTACTCAACACTAGTCACAGGTGACTGTATAGTCAGGCACACTGATATCCCACTCACCAGGCTAAACAAGGAGAAGGCTACTGTCAGCTGCCTGTCAGGTGCCAGTATCCACCACATAACTCATGCACTCAGGTCACTCCACAACAAGTTCAAATATGACTCTGTCATTGTCCATGTTGGTGTGAACGACCTGAGACGTACCTCCCTGGACTACATGAAAAGAGACATGGAAGAGCTCTCTGATCTTGTAGCCAAGGCAGGTATGACCCTAGCCCTGAGTGGCATTCTGCCATCACCCAGAATGATGCCGCAGTACAAGGACAAAATGATTGACTTCAACAATTGGCTAAGCTCCTGGTGCCATTCTAAAGGGATCCAGTATTTGTCTTCCTGGGATGACATGGTTGACAGACAACAATGCTTTGCCAGAGATGGCCTGCACCTGTCACCCCTGGGATTCCAGATACTGGCTAAGGTTCTTGCTGCCACTATAGTGCCTTTTTTAAGCAAGCTTCAAATCACAAATTCACCACCATAACAGGAACAGGCAAGCAAAAACTGAGGGTGATGCTACTCAATGCTAGAATTATAAATCTCAAAATGCACTCACTCAAGGCACTCCTTAAAATGGAGAGCATCAATATCTGTACAGTGACTGAGACCTGGTTCAAGGTTCCAGAGAGCACCCCTTCACTACCAGGCTATAACTCAAACTACACTTTTCAGCCATGTAACCTGGACCGGAACATCAAAGGCGGAGGTGTGTCCATATTCATTAAGGATATCCACACCTCCAGGCTAGTTGCTCAGCATAATGCAGCCGAGGTTATCCAAGTGCAACTAACTCTATGCAAAACTGCAATCCAAATTGTAGCTTGCTACAGATCACCCACCATGCCCCAGAATTCCCACTCCTCTTTTCTTGATGTACTGGAAAATATTAGGGTTCAACCAAACACCCTAATAATGGGCGATTTCAACTACCCCACCATTAACTGGGAAAAGTACTCATATACCAACTCCTTCGCTCAACGCTTTCTGGAATTCATAAACTCCAATGCCCTGGATCAACTTATCCACACCCCCGCCAGGGGCAACAATATCCTAGATCTAGTCATTACCAACATGAGTGACCAGTGTTCCACACCTGAAGTCAACACCTCATTGGTCCGATCCGACCATAAGCTAATTACCCTACATACCCACATCCTGCCCCCACCCCCCATTAAGGAAACCATGGTAAAAAATTTCTCCAAGACCAACTTCATGCTTCTTAAGACTGAAGTGGTGAACTTCATGACACCCATGCAGATGTACAATACAGTTATGACTACTGAATCCTACACAGCTGCACTTTATAAGCACCTACATGAGTGCATGGATCATGCTATCCCAAACAGAACCAAGATGCTATTCTCCAAAAAAAGGAAGCTAATCTGGTGCTCCCCTGCCATAAACAAACTGTACAACAGAAGAAAGAAACTGTTGCAAAAGAGTGTAAAATCCCATGAGTGGAGGAGCTCCCTGGTCAGCCTCAGTAAGAAGCTGCGATCCCCGATAAAATCCTCCAAAGCTAGTTACGAAAACAAAATTGTCACTGATTCTAAAGACAACCACAAAGCATTCTATAGCTATGTCAAGAATCTCAATGGCAACACTCAGATCTGCTCTGAGTTACAGCACAATGGCACTAAATATACAGACCCAACTGATATTGCCAACATCCTGGCAGATAGGTTCAGTGCTAACTTTACCCCCCTCTCACCCCCTAGAGAGCCCATCTCCATAGCGGAAGAATGCAAAGTTCCTGTAATAACGGCTGCACAGGTAAAAACCACACTCTCCAAAGCCAAGAACACAGCATGCATAGGACCAGACAACATCCCAGGCTGCGTTCTACATGAACTACAGAATGAACTGGCACTCCACCTAAGTACTATGTTCAATTATAGCCTCACCTCAGGCTTTGTGCCTGCTGAATGGCGCACAGTGATGGTTATCCCACTCCACAAGGGGGGAACCACCACGGACCCTGGGAACTATCGCCCCATTAGCCTGACGAGCCTGGTCTGCAAGGCCATGGAACGTATCATCACAGAACTTATAAACAAAGACATTGGTAATCTCCAAACTCTGGACTCCACCCAGTTCGGGTTTGTAAAAGGCAGATCATGTCTCCTAAACCTGATAGACTTCTTTGAAGCAGTCACCAAAGCCGTAGACAAGGGTAAGGTGGTTCACACAGCCTATCTAGATATTGCCAAGGTTTCAATACCATCCCCTACTCTAGAATTATAGATAAACTCACTAAACTAGGTATAAATCCCTATGTCACAAGATGGGTTGCCAACTGGCTCACTGACAGAACCCACACTGTAAAAGTAGCAGACTCCAAATCCAACTTCAGGCCAGTGACAAGTGGAGTACCACAGGGTTCAGTCCTAGGTCCTCTCCTGTTTGGTATCTACTTCTCTGAAGTACAGGCTAACACAGAAGGTCTTTGGCTAATGAAGTTTGCAGATTACTACAAACTAGGAGCCATAATAGAAACTCCTAAAGATGTGGACATCCTACAAAAGGGCCTCACTGAGACAGATTCCTGGTGTCAAAGCCATGGCCTCAAGCTCAATGCCAAAAAGTGCATTGTAATCCCCTTTGGTAAAAACTCTGTACCCATGAACTACAACATAGGCGATAGTATACTTAACACCGAAAGTGTGAAAAGAGACCTTGGGACACAGGTGGATAGTAGTCTCCTTTGATAATCACATCGCCACAGTAGTCAGGAAATCCTTCTACGTGGCACACCTCATTACAAAAGGTTTCTCATCCAGGAAAAAAAGAGGTCATTGTTCCCCTCTACTCATCACTCATTAGACCCATTATAGAGTACAATGCCCCTTTTGGTATGTACCTCACAAGACATCTACAACAACTGGAAAGGCTGCAGAAATACCTCACAAAGAGGATTACCGGCCTCAAACAGATGCCCTACGCAGACCATCTCAAAAAACTTCAGCTTTACTCTGTCGCATATCGCCTACTCAGAGGTGATCTCTGCCTAACATACAAAGTTATTGACCTAAACCTTGTCACCACAATAAACAGAACATGCTGGAGGGGATAGATTCCTGTCCCAGAGACTTCCCATTCTCTGGAATAAACTACCTATCTATACCAAAGAAAGCTCCTCATTAGCACTCTTCAAGAAAAATCTTGATGATTTAATGGGAAATAGGAAATTCACCCCGGGGATCATCTCTGTGGCTCTGCTTGACAGTGGCACAGGAAAATTATTTTTTTGGGTGGCAAAAGCCAAGGTACCTTTTTGGCTGGGCTTGTATAGGCCCCAGGGCCGATAGCCTAGTACCTACCTATGAACCTATGAACCTATGAAATACCTGAAGGAAAAGTGCACAAATGTCACTGCATAAGGATGCACCCAGACACCGACTGCTTAGACTACATAGCTCCTTTCCTGGTTGCAGACCTGAACTGTAATATAATCTACAAATAGAGAAAATAGTACAACAATTCCTCACTTCCAGTCTGTAGCTTCTGAGGTCTTCCTTGCCAAATTAAACTACCATGCTCTGTTTCATTCAACACACTCCTCACTGTTTGGCTAAGTTTCACTGATTAAAACATATTATCGTTTACATTTATTAATCTCTCACAACTTTGTTATTTTCTTTTGGTTTGCAAGATTCATAGCATTCAATTTTCTGCAGGTGATGACCCTTCAACTACCTTCCTGATACCCTCCTACATAACTACTACCCTGCACATGTAATGCCCTCACCAACCTTCTCCTTTCTTCATGGCCCACACTTATTACAATCAGATTATTCAGTTCCCAAATTGATTGCAAAAAAGTAGGCGAAAAGGGGTCTGTGAGAACGATTAACAGGCCTGACAGTCTCAAACAGCCTATATATCAATAAATGTTTGTAAACCATAAAAGCACTGAAACATCCAACTTTCAGAATGTAAAGATGTGCAGGAGCCAGCCTGCTTGTCACAGTTGAATGGCATATCCCTAAAGTGATGAGACAATTAACCAGTAGTTTGATCAACCATTCTGAAGACTTTACTGTGCTAATGAATGTACATAGCATCTTCACCATTAATGTGAACTTGTATTGTACGAGTTTATACAGGCCCGGGTAGCGGATTATATATATTATTAGATCCATCCACAAATCATCCCCTCCAGACTTCAACACATTCATTTTTATATTTTAATAGCACAAAGATAAGTTAGGATCCCACAGGAATAAATCCAAAATGATCTGAAGACAAAACACCACATATGGATCAGGCCATCAGTGAAGTACCAGTAGCTTAAAGTGCAGAAGATCTCCAGTAAGATCTTAAGTTGATCACCTGGGACTATAAGATAGGCTAAGCCTCAAAACAGTTGTGGAACAAAATAGAATCCATACTGTATCAGTATTTAGCATGGTAACATGAAATTTAAAAGGGTGACTGGTTGACCCACTATTGCAAAACTTTGGCTCCATCATTTAGCCATCTAGGGTGCAAGGTATGACAGGATATAAGTTTCAGCCTTAAGTCCAACCTAAATGTCACTTCATCACACACCTGGGTGACAAAATGTTTCCCATTATTGTACTTGTTACAATAACTGAATGCTCTATTCATACAGTTTCTAAGTTAATCCAAATAAAGGGGTAATGTAAGGTGTTTATGCAGTATTACATTGTTGCTAATATTTGCTATGACTTGTTATTCTTATGCTATCCCCATTGTAATAATCATACTAAAAATAAAATGAAGTCCATATTTTATGCATGTGTAAATATTTCAGCATATGAAAATTCTATATATTCTATATTGCTTGACGCTATGGGTCGGATTCTGTAAAGTTCGCAGAAGATATTTAAGGACAGCACAACATGCAGAATGAAGACTTCAGCAAACCTGCTGCAGACATGATTTCAAAAGACACTCTGAAAGCAACCCAAGTACTTAAGTATTCAGCATAGGATAAATGGAGATTGCACACATGCCAGTCTGATTCCGAAAGATTTTCGACTGGAAGCAGACTGCCTGCCTTGCTTGGATTACTTTCGAATACTTAGTAATGCTGTAGAATTATATATTTTCTATTATTACTTTTTGACTTGACGAGTTTACGTTCGCTACTTCTGCTACTATTGTCTGATCTGATTATATACAGTGATTAACTAGAAATATATGGACTGAAAATCTTCCACACAGAGAAGTTTCTTACACTGTTTTGTTTTTAGACCCACTACACTTTAGTGGGTTATTTTGAGACTTCGGGGATACAATGGAGATTACTTGTTTTTTATGAATAAAAAGAAACACACACCTGGCAAAAACTTATAGAAAGTTAGTGGTATTGAAGAGGGATGAACTTCATCTATTGTAGATAAAAAAGCATTAGTTATCATATCATTTACACTATTAACAAGGTGAACACAGTTAAAACCAACATAAGGTTTGACATGCACATAACCACTCACATGTGCACTTGAGGACATTGATGCAGACTGACCTAGGAATGGCAAAAAGGACACAGTATTACTGGAGGCTAACTACAGGATTCACAGCAAGGACAGGTATGAAACATAGTTAATGGCATACCACTACAGACGTATGCTGTGTAGAGGTTGTGGGTTTTACTGTGGATCCTGTGGTGGGAAAGTAAAGAGAAAGACAGCACAGTTATATATTTAGCAAAAAGAATACTGACAGCATCACATACAGAACACAGTAACATGGGCTGCAGATACTCACATGATGGACATTGCAACTGTACACTACATAGGTCTATATTGACAATTATTGACATAGCTTATCGGGTATCATGTGTGCTACACATTGTTGAAAGCTATGAAATTTTGCTGTAATATACCTGGTCTGTCTGCACTTGAAAATGCACAGCTTGGCCCTCCACTTGGTGTAACTGTAGTGTACAATAGTAGGGAAACAACAATATAAAATTAAACAGCAATGCCATGAAATGAAGTTACAGCATTAACAATGTAGTTTTCACAGTAACAGTATAGAGACACTCACCTGCTGATCCCTGGTTGAGTCTCAAAGTAGATGGACATGTGAATATTAATGCAAACAGCATTACAAATGTTGCTTGGATTGCTCTCTCTGTACTTCATTTGTATAAATACATGTCATTAGACTTACGTTCATCAGGACCCAGGAAGTTAAAATCGGGGAGTCCACCTCTACAAAGAGACCAGTCACAAGTGGAGTCCCTCAGGGATCAGTCCTTGGACCACTCCTTTTTGGCATTTGCTTCTCTGAAGTCAAGGCTAATGTCAGTGATCTCTAGCTGACTAAATTTGCAGATGATTGCAATTTAGGAGCTGTCATTGAACCCCACACTGACACAAATGTTCTACAGGAGGGGCTGACACAGACAAATAACTGGTGTCAGAGTCATGGACTAAAACTAAATGCCAAGAAATGTATAATAGTATCCTTTGGGAAGTCATCCATCCCTGGTAACTATCATATTGACAACACACCCCTTAGAATTGACCCAGTAGTCAGGGACTTGGGGACACACATAGACAGTAATCTGGCCTTTGACCATCATGAGTCTACAGTAGTGAGGAAATCATTTTATATTGTGCAACTTATAAACAAAGATATGGCATCTAGGTCCAAAGAAGTCATTGTTCCCCTGTATTTGGCATTCATCAGACCTGTCATTGAGTACAATGTCCCCATTGATATCTACCTAACCAGGAATATCCAACAAATGGAATGTCCACAGAGATTCTTTACTAAAAGAATACAAGGCATAAGTAATATGTCCTATGCAGACCACCTCAAGGCCCTATTCCTGTAGTTTGTCTCCTAAATGATGTTGAGGGAGATCTGTGCCTGGCATACAGGGCATTGTCAGACCCCACTCTGATGGACCTCCTGCATATCAGCAAAACAAACAACACCAGAATTACCTGTTCTAAAGACTTAAACCTTGCCTGTGATATAAATAGGACCTGCTGGAGAGACAAGTATGTATCTCAGAGACTACCTCGTGTATGGAACAGGCTCCCCATCCATGTGAAGCAGAGTTCTTCCCTAACCCAGTTCAAGTGTAACTTGGACAATTGGATAGGAACAGTAAATTCAGCCCTGGCTTTGCACATATATCTCTAATGGACACAGGCAACCAGTAAATGGTTCATCTCTCAGCACCCTGCTTGTAAATGTTTCATCTCCCATTCCCTGTGGTCATTAGTCTATTAAACACCTATGAACACCTATGAGTCTATCATCATCTCCTTGTGTGTATGTGAGTGATGGGCTCAACTCTGGTTGAATAAATCAGAAACAACATGAATTACGCAGGCTGCAACAATATGCATCGATTTTCTCAATACACAGCCTTGTAGTGGAAAGAAAGACATACTTGTTCATACTGGAACTCCAGCTTCAATCCCGCCACTTGGTGTGTGTTATTCCCCTCTTGCTGTATACAGTGGGGACAGAAATATTGTGATGTCATGGGGGGGGTCAGTGGTGGCATCTCTCAAGATCTCATAATGTGTCACTCTATTGGCTGCATAAATGATCATAGGTTCATAGGTTCATAGGTAGGTACTAGGCTATCGGCCCAAGGGCCTACGTAAGCCTAGCCAACAAGGTTTCCTGGCTTATGCCACCCAAGAAAGTTATTTTTCTGTGCCACTATCAAGCAGAGACACAGAAGTGATCTCCGGGGTGTATTTCCTATTTTCCATCCACTCATCAACATTTTATTTGAAGAGTGCTAATGAAGAACTTTGCTTGACATAGATGGGTAACCTGTACCAAAGTATGGGAAGTCTTTGGGACAGGAATCCATCCCTCCAGCATGTCCTGTTTATTGTGGTGACAAGATTTAGGTCCCTAGAGGGTGTAACTCAGAAAGATTGGGATTTCTTTAGGTGTAGCATGTCCAACAGCTCTGGGTTTGACATAGCTTTATATGTTAGGCAGAGATCACCTTGGAGTAGGTGATATGCTATGAAGTAAAGCTGGAGTTTTTTGAGACGGTCAGTGTAGGACATTTGTTTGAGGCCAGTAATCCTCTTTCTGAGGTACTTCTGTGGCCTTTCCAGCTGCTGAGATGTCTTGTGAGGTACATTTCAAAAGGGGCACTGTGCTCTATAATGGGTCTAATGAGTGTCGAGTAGAGGGGAACAATGACCTCTTTTTTCCTGGATGAGAACCCTTTTATGATGAGGTGTGCCACGTAGAAGGACTTCCTGACTACTGTGGCAATGTGACTATCAAAGGACAGACTACTGTCCACCTGGGTCCCAAGGTCTCTTATCACACATTCAGTGTTAAGTAGATTGCTGCCTAAGTGGTAATTCATGGGTACAGAGTTTTTACCAAAGGGGATGACACTGCACTTTTTGGCATTGAGCTTGAGGCCATGGCTCTGATACCAGGCATCTGTCTCAGCGAGGCCCTTCTGTAGGATGTCCACATCATTTGGGGACTTGACTATGGCTCATAGTTTGCAGTCATTTGCAAACTTAGTTAGCCAGAGGCCTTCTGTGTTAGCCTGTACTTCAGAGAGGTAGATACCAAACAGGAGAGGTCCCAGGACTGAACCCTGTGGTACTCCACTTGTCACTGGTTTGAGGTCAGATGTGGAGTCTGCAACTTTTACAGTGTGGGTTCTATCAGTGAGCCAGTTGGCAACCCATCTTGTGATGTAGGGATTTATACCTAGTTTAGTGAGTTTAGCTATAATTCCAGAATGGGGGATGGTGTTGAAAGCCTTGGCAAGGTCAAGATAGGCTGTGTGAACCACCTTACCCTCATCTACGGCTTTGGTGACTGCCTCAAAGAAGTCAGTCAGGTTCAGGAGACATGATCTGCCTTTCACAAACCAGAACTGGGTGGGATCCAGAATTTGGAGGTTACCAGTGTCTTTGTTTATGAGTTCCATGATGATACATTCCATGGCCTTGCAGACCAGGCTTGTCAGGCTAATGGGGCAGTAGTTCCCTGGGGTCCGTGGTGGCTCCCCCCTTGTGGATTGGGATAACTATTGCTGTGCGCCATCTAGTGTGCACAAAGCCTGATGTAAGGCTATTATTGAACATGGTGCTTAGGTGGGGAGCCAGTTCGTTCTGAAGTTTGTGTAAAATGCAGCCTGGGATGTTGTCCGATCCCATGGATTCTGTGTTTTTGGCTTTAGAGAGTGCAGCTTTTACCTGCATAGTTGTGATTACAGGGACTCTGCATTCTTCCTGTATAGATATGGGCCCTTTAGGGGGTGGGGGTAAAGTTAGCACTGGACCTATCTGCCAGGATGTTGGCAATATCAGTTGATTCTGTAATTTTCGTGTCATTGTGCTGTAACTCAGAGCAGATCTGGGTGTTGCCATAAAGATTCCTGACATAGCTATAGAATGCTTTGTGGTTGTCCTTAGAAATAGTGGCAATTTTGTTTTCGTAGCTAGCTTTGGAGGATCTTATAAGGGATCTCAGCTTCTTACTGAGGCTGACCAGGGAGCTCCTCCACTCATGGGATTTTACTCTCTTTTGCAACAGTTTCTTCCTTCTGTTATACAGTTTGTTTATAGCAGGGGACCACCAGATTGGCTTCCTTTTTTGGAGGATTGCGTCTTGGTTCTGTTTGGGATAGCATGATCCATGCACTCATGTAAGTGCTTATAGAGTGTATTTGTGTAGGATTCAGCAGTTGTAACTGTATTGTCCATCTGCATGGGTGTCATGAAGTTCACCACTTCTGTCTTAAGAAGCATGAAGTGGGCTACAAGATCGGAGAGCTTTTCCATGTCTATTTTCATGTAGTCCAGGGAGGCACATCTCAGGTCATTCACACCAACATGGACAATGACAGAGTCATATTTGTACTTGTTGTGGAGTGACCTGAGTGTGTGGATAATGTAGCGGATCCTGGCACCCGACAGGCAGCTGACAGTAACCTTTTCCTTGTTTAGACAGGTGAGTGAGACATCAGTGTGCCTAACTATAAAGTCACCTATGACTAGTGTGTTGGGTACGTTGTTTTGCCTTATTGGCTGTGGTTGAGTGGCACACTGAGTCTGTGGTTTATGTGTCATTTGGGTTGTGTTGGGGGATGGAGGTTGCTTGTGTTTCTGCTTTGGAGGTCTCTGTTGCTTAGACAGATTATTATTGAGAGCCTCCGCGAATGTTTTTGTGTTACTATGTGTGGATTGTGGTGGTGTAGATTTAGTGAGACTATGTGATGAGTGTGGTGTCGTGCAAATGTTTACCTTCTCCTCTTGACTGTCAAGTTTAGTCTTAGTTGGAGAGAGCTTTACCTCCAGTTTGACTAGATAAGTGCATCTCTCACAGGATGTAGTGTTGGGTGGTAGGAGGAGAGGGTTGTCTGTATACATGAGGCAATTTCTACATTGCCTCAAGATGCCCAGATTCATCAGATAGACAGGAGAGAACACTGGGTGCTGACCCTTGGACATGCCTGAATAAAAAACTATTTTCCTCTAGATAAGTGAGGAAAGTGAGTACAAGAGCTGTTTTTCTCTAAGCAAGTGAGAAAAGTATGTACAAAAACTGTTTTCCTCTAGGTAATGAGGAAGGTTGAGTGCTATAATAATTAGTAGCTTATTTATTGCTTATAAGTTCTGAACAAGTGCTGAGCATGAATAAGCAAATTTAAGTGCTAAAACTAAGACTCTGTATCTGCACTAGACGAGTTACAGGACAGAAACATGTGCAAATGCAGGCTTTCAAATGAGAAAGTTGAGAGATATGGAAAAGATTGCCCAAATGGCCAATAACTACAATTTCTGGGCCAGAACCACTCCTTATGTGGTAGACAAGTTACCTAGTGCTTACCACTCCCACTGATAAGCTAGAAGGCGTCCCTCCAACACAGAAAGGCTTGTGGGGCTCAGAAGCTTACATACATCCTGGATACAGCAAATCTGTATCTGGACTACACTAGTTACAGGAAAGGTAGGAAACAGGCTTACAGTATTATTATTTTTTTTTTTTTTGCGTTGTCTACAGGCTTCACAGGATGAGTTGTGGCCTCCATTTGCATTGATTATGGTGGTGAGCTCCACACAGATTTCATCTCTTCAAACAGTATCACCTGATCTTGACAGAGAGCATCAATTATGATGTTATTTTCCTGAGAGAAGAAGTCATCACCACTAGGATGGTTGACCATCTGAAAGATAGTGATACGCACATGATACTATTCATATTTGAGCCCATTTATGAATTTCATTCTGTGAACAGCATATGTCAACATAAACAGCATGTATTCTTGTGCAATGAAAATGTCTATATAACACTGAGTGTGTGATAAATACTAATGTGATATATTAAAAGTAACAGCTATCCCTTCATATATATAACACTGGTAACATCAACATAACTTGCAATATCATTATAGTTCATCAATGGAATTAGAACCTCTAGCAATACATATATGCTGTAAGGAGGTCCCAAGACAACAGCATCATGCTGCAGGAGTCTGCTTGTGTATCCTCTTCAAATACTACAACAAGTAACAATCTAAAGAACTTACAGAAATTGTGGACAAACCTCAGAGTCTGTAGCCAGCCACAGACAGTACTGATCCTCAGTATATTGAGCCAGTAGTGATAATACCTTTGTTAAGAAGCATCATTGAAGACATATCCATAACAGCAACAGTAGATGTTTTTAACAGTTTTATTAGGATGTATGAATTAAAAAAAATATCTGTAATATCAGCATCACATACTAGATATGGATAGTGTCAGAATCCGTAGGTTTGCATGGTTACACCACAGAGTACAAGGAATAACCAGTAAGAATCGCAGATAATCCATAAATCAGCCTTCATATACTGTTAACATTTGCAATGGAAGTCCGTCTATATATATATATATAAAACTGCATATGGGTCTGAAATCAATTATTTAAAATAACTCCTGTATGCATAAAGTTCAAGACAACATCACTCCAGTAACTTAAAACAACTTTTGTTAAATATAACATTTTGAGTAACAATTAATTTAATCCTGTACCTTTGGAAATGACTAACTTTAAAAGATTTACTGATCGCCAAAACATAAATGATACCAATTGCCAGTGTACCTCTCACTCCAAATCACAGAATCAAAGTACACCTTATGTGCACCCACCTTTAAGTACCATTTGCAAAATACATAATTAATGATGCTCATTAAAATCAAGTTTTTGGAATCCCATTCATACACTTCCACATAAATTGGCTTCATGCACCAAAACACCTAGCTGTATCGCATAAACGCCTGATTGATAAATAGTGCCATGTGTGGCATGTGCCCGTTATCTTCCAATGATCTGATAACATGACATCAGTGCCCACTTTCAAATATTGATTTTCATACATTTATAGATGATGATTGATCAGTCCATTGCTAAACGTAAAATGATTGATACCTCAGTGAGCATTTCTCTGTGATTGTATTTTCAAAACTCCTTCAATTTGAGGATCATAATGGCTACTTCAAGAAGGCTGAGACATGTCCATGTGCCCAACTGGATCAACGAGAAGATGACTCAGATGTTGATAGTGTATGCTGGACTGCAGCAGAGGATGACTGCTAGAGCCAGAAACTTCATCATGATCAATGTATGGAACCGGATCAAGATGGAGCACCAACAGAGGACAGGGATCTAATGGACTGGAGTGCTTGTTCATCACTGTTATGATGACCTACATAAGAGTGACATGGAGGAGCTTTGATGGATGTGTGGAGGTAGCCCATAGATCCCTGCAGTAAGTGTCAATATTCTATGCATACCTGAGCATTGCTACCAATTTTACAGATATTTCAGTGTCGCATATATATAAGATAAATGTTTTTATAATCATTTGCTAACTGCTGTGACAATTAGTTCATGGGGATACTTAAGTGGAATTGATAAATGCTGTCCTATTAATTATGAGCTTGAGTCCCATGTTGTTAATTTATTTAATGATGGGTATAATAGCCATAATTATGTCCTTGGTAGATGTACATATGCTTTACAATATCTAACTTACATAATGTCACATAACCACTGTCCTCATGCATCCCAGACACCTATAGCACCTAAGTTGCGGGTAAATGTGCACTTCGTAGTTTTCATTATAGTCCCACAGTATCACCTACTGCACAATAACATGTTGGAATGAAAACACATATATAACTTCATTACATCAGTCCTCCTAAGAAATTACACAGACAGATTTATTTAAACTAAAAAGTAATGCCTGTCTGACTGCTTAAACATATATTTTCAGTTATGTGTTGTAGCTATTTCTTTACAATAAAATGCCCAATAATTGTTTGCAGTTTCTATATTCATCCATTCTCCACAGGACTGGTGCTGCGGTAGCGTTTTCGCCTCACAGTAAGACGCTGTCCAGTTCAATTCTCAGCTAGAGTGTCTTCTGCTTGGAGACATGCGTGAATGGGCGTACCTAAGTTGAAGGTTGTGCATCAGGGCTGGTAACTCGGCACGTAAAAATCAACTACCAGTCATTAGCAGACCGGAGTTCTGCTGTGGCGACCCCTAACCGGGAAAAGCCAAAAGACACAACATTATTTGTTTTCTAAAATGAAACCCTTGTTGAATGTTAGCTTGACCTGTAAAGCAACTAGTCAGCATGCCTAAATTTTGGTGTGCTGTGGGTCCCAAACCACATAGTGAAAACATGTTTCTGTACCTGTTACCTTGGTTATCTTGGTTACATTCACCCATAGCATTTTTTGGAGGAACCATATTCCAATATATGATATTAATGTTTATGTTGTACATGGTTATAGCTCACTGAATTAGTATTCAAATTCCTATGAATATGGTCGTAATCCATAACACTCTGATAACATCAGCTTTCTAACATCACGATTTATAGAGCAGCACCTGTTTGTTTAGGAAAACCATCTGGCTGTTAGCTCAGACTGTAAAGAAACAGGTTAGCCTACCTACATTTTGGCTAGCTGTGTGCTCAAATCCATAGAGGGGACACATATATCTGAAATTGTTATCTTGCTTTAATATACCCATAGCATTTATTTAGAAAAGCATATTACACTTATTGATATTAATGTATATTTTGAAAATGGTTGTGAATAACTTGGTTATTCATCAAATTCCTACAAACATATCCATAATCTGTAACTTTCCGTTAACATTAGCTATTTAACACCAGAGGCAGTAAGACCTGCTAAAATCCTGTTATATGTCTGAGCAATTCTTTGGTTAGCATTTTGTAAAAGTGCTGTGAAGGTCTGTTTTCTCATGAAATAATAAAGTCACTTATTGAGCAACATCATCCTCAAATTCTGAGGGAATGGCATGGGCAGACTAACAGCTGAAATGCAAAACAGGGAAGATGTGTATATTGTGCACTTTTGCAAGGAATATCATGGCCCTCACATATACCTTATTTTGTCCATTATATACAGCAACACGTATAGTTCTCTTCATAGAAGCTGTATGCTACATGGCACTGTTATGCTGTCTGAGGAATGGATGCTCTCCATTATTGTTAAA
Organism: Protopterus annectens; assembly: GCF_019279795.1. Lineage (NCBI taxonomy): Eukaryota > Metazoa > Chordata > Ceratodontiformes > Protopteridae > Protopterus > Protopterus annectens. The sequence continues at coordinate 288,116,419 of NC_056726.1, read as the reverse complement.
TTTTATGATCACAGTGCTGACATGAAGGTAATTTTCAAACTGTTTAGCTACATGAGCAGCACATGTTCATACTTTGCAATCCTAAAAATAGATCCATATTAGTAAACCATCCCCTATCCAGATTACGTCATAACATAAAGTCTTTTCACTGTATGCAAAACATGCTTTTTCAGTTAAGACATTAGGTAGACAAGTAGCTCTCAGAGGTAGAATCTGGATGTAGATTGCGGTTGTAGATGTCTTCCAATCTGTGTTCAAAGATTTTAACAACTGCATATAAAAATTTCAGCTGTGTATTGTGATTATCTAATGTCCTTCAGAAATAAATGTCTGTAAACTGTGCTGAGAAATGTATATCAGTGTTATTTGAGGAACACATTATTCCTACATTCTATTTTTATTTCAAAAGAGGAGGATCATAGCTTGAACATAGCCATGAGTATCAAGCAGATGCACAGGTTTGAGGAGCAGCAGAGGGAGACAGGTATGTTGATTATTTTACCCGTTTTATGAACTTAAATGCATCTTCCCCTGTTTACAGGCCTGCATTTTTCATAACAAGATGTATATTAATTAGAATGCAGGAACACCCATCATGCATCAGTAAGGTAAGTGTAATCATCATATGGTAGCTGTACTTTCAATTGCAATTAAAATCTAAAAATGTTGATCTTTTATGTACCATTGAACCCTTGTTTCAGCACACAGTTTCTGAAATGGACTCCACAATCTAAATAACAGTTGGGTTTGTGTATCTGCCACATATCTTTTTCATGTAACTGTTTTGCATATGAGTCAAAATGTTTTGATTTGTGCTTATGATGTATTGTGAAGTTTACTGACCCTTCTGCAGATGGCATTTGATTACAGTAGTTCAGCATCATGATGTTTTGACTTTCTAGGCTAGTGATTGCTAATTATGTTGGTGGATAATGCATATACATGTACACATACAGTACTGTTAGCAACAGCTATATTAGATTCTCATATATCATCAGCTGTGTTGCTTGAATATATCACATTGTTTTTACTGTTGTACTCGTTATATTGATGTGTGCTCAGACAATTATCATACTGCCTGTCTCAGATGTTCGTTATATGGCTTGCGTATTGTCCATAATATTGTCATATCATTTTCTCCTCATTTTAACGACATTTTGTGGCTGCTCATATAAATCATTAAATGCAGACAGTAGGATCTGTTGATTTGAACATACATATATCCTTAACAATGCTAAATATCATGTGGTTATGTCTAATCATATAGAATGATTCAGAAAAGAATACTGATGTCCTTTTTATGAACAGGACATATAGGGTCATAGGTAACTCTGTCCATAATGGATGTGTGCCAGTTCCTATCTAAATTGTTATCATAATCATATTCTGTTGTGCTGTGATATTCATGGGACTGTTCCATATTACAGACATTTGTTTTTCTTTTCTTTTGTGTTTTACAATTAATCTTTACAGAGTATGGGACATGTGGACATTCTCTGATCCAAAGACAATGATAAGACCATGTGTGCTACTACCAGAGTCTTCCAAGTATGATAGTGATGATGATGATGATGATGATGACTATGATACTGAGGAACCTGGAACCACCCCTGCCTGAGCCATAAAGCCTGCACCCCTGAGGAGATGTTGACATAACAGAAATTGAGATGGTTATGAGGAGAAGATCCAGGATGTCATGACCGATGTGTTCTGAGCACAGGTGAGGGACATCATGGGGTCCTTCTTTGAAGATATGGCACGGGCTGTGTGGGATTCATTCAGGGAATAACTCATGTGATCATTCAGGGGTCTGAGCCCCTCAGCCAGGTCCCTTTGGTCCATACCTATTGTCCGTGTGTTTCACTTCTGTTATGCTGCCATGGTAATTGCCATTTCATTGACTGGACTGTATATGCACTCTTTTGCATGCATACCATGTATCTGTCATGCTTATGTGATATTGTCATGTGACATTTACTTTGGTTTCAATCCATGCATGATACACATTAATTAACACATTACAATTTTACACACATTCAACTGTTCATGCATTGTGGCAGTTATCCTGCAGATACTGCTGCAAGAGGTAGTCTATAAACAAGTGTGTTACTGGGGTGACAGACAACATATGTTGTCCATACTCCATCACTAACAGTGTGATATGCCTTGGATTTCTGTTTTGTGGTATCAGGTATGTGAAACATGCAGACATGTCATTCCACATGTGTTTTGGATGACAGTGGTCATAGTGTCCCATTGTCATGGTGTGGTGTTGCGTGTCATGAACTGGCAATACTGATGCCATGTAGGGTCATATACAAGTATATCCTATCTATGTGCAGTCCTCCCTTTCTGACTGCATCAAACAGAAATGTAACATTAATCTGTACACAGTGTTATAGATAGCACATTCCTTAACAGTACATTACACCATGTTTATTGTATGTAGCATTTTTACATTATGTACTGACACCTTCTAGAAACAGACATACACATTAAATGACTGCACATGTGTGTGCACATAGTCGGATACATAATGACACAAAAATGTACCTTTGGTATGTGAGCATTCACTGAGTCACTGCTGATGTGCTGTAATGATGCTCACAGGAGCGCTCTGTGCTCCATAATGAGCAGGGTGGTTGACATACCCTTACATTTCTTTATTTGACATTTGCATGACAGTATATGTGTATGTGCTTATAATTTTAGCTTGCTTACCTATGCATGTTGATGTGACATGAATGCACATTACTGTATATGAGTGTTGTATACATGTCCAGCTCTGTGGACCTTAGCAATCAATCTGGCAGTTTGACATACATTTTTCATTTGCTTAAATGTATTTCTGTGTGGCTTCTACAGCACCCTGTGTGCTGTACACATGCATTACATTGTGTCAGCTTACCTTGTCATGTTTAACCCTGATGTGGGCCCAGGTTGTCCAGTTCCCTCCCACCTTCATATTTCTGGTATGCTTGTCTTTGTTAAAACTACTGAACATTGCCATATATTAATTTGACACAGTGAATATGTGTCACATGTATGCCCATTGTACAATGTAGGACATGTGCACACAAGTTGCTGGCCGTACCTCTCAACCTGGAAACATTAAAAATCTGGACAAAGGCCCATGAAAAATAGGTATAACTCTGTATGCTGATTAACATAAAATGTGCATACATAATAATGTAACCCTGCCCACTCCAATGGAATCATGGGATACCAACTTTGAAATGCAAACTGAAGAATAGATAACCGAAATATGGCCCCAGAGTCCCCCTGCAGCCATTCCCCATTACTTGACTATTTCACCCCATTTACCATAAACACTAATGTACATACTGCTTTATTTCTACAATGATGTGGATTTTATTTTACATTTTGTAGCACAAACACTAATAGACATCTGCTAAACAAAGCAATACAGCCGTGCAATGAAAATAGACTTAGCATTAAAACTTATCTGTGGCTGTGCCCTTGAAACTCACATTTATTGAAACAGCATTGAAACCCACATCCAAAGAAAATGCATCTGGCCAGTGGTGGATAAAGATTACCTCTGAGCTGTTTTCAAATCACAGGCCCCTTGCACATGAAACATACACATGTTCCTTGATATACCTTCCTGACTGTATTAAATTATATTCCTTGTAAGATACAGCATGCATTTTAAATTTATTGTTTTGAACATTTTTCCAGTAAGCAATGAAAGAAAATGCATGAGCCAATAATGACAAAACTGCCCAAGTCAGAACATTTCCATCATAAAAGGGGGTTTGGGAGGGTTGGGAGGGTGGCCTAATGGTTCAGGTGTTTGCCTTACAAACACAAGGTGCAGGGTTTAAGTCTCACACAGGATAATTGGCTAGGCTTAAAATGACTCACAAGGGTAGTTAGCCTAGTACTAATCTATGAATCTATGAACCTATGAAAAGTCTACTCAACCTTCTACAATCCACCAGTATCAGTAAATATGCGCAATCTCTGCAGAAGTAAAAGTCATCTAAATAATTCCATATTAAAGAGATCTGTGACTAATGAAGACATTGTTGTTAACAAGCAACTTTATATTTCATTATTTCATCTACAAGTAAAGTGTGTGTTGCCCTTGAAGAATAAATTGCCTATGTTACATTAAAAAATGATAAGCTAGTAATATTTCAATAGGGAATGGATGGCAAACTGATAACAGGTTCATAGTTACTAGGTATCTCCACCAAAGGAGGACATTCTCAGGACTGCAGCATCTACCCTCTTTTAAAGTATAACACAGTACAGTATCAGCAATCCATCTACATACTGTGGGAATAGAACCCACAGCATTCTGCAGAAAAAGCAAGTATACTACCTGTTGTGCTACTAACAATACAAACAGACTTTGCATAAGCAGTACTAAACTTCTCTTTTCCTGAAGAACTGTGCAGCACAAGAAATCAGAAAAAAGCCAAAATTTATTGGGGGGGGGGGGGCAAAGGCCTAAAACCGGGGACACATTTTAAACATTGCTTGTATTATCTTAGAAAGTTGGTAGAATAAAATGTTGTGTTACCATGTGTTTCCTGAAAGATATGAAGACTGAAACTTAAATGGCTATCATTATTTAGTGAATTCATTCACACTGATTTGCCAGAAAACCATGCATTTTATTTAACATTTGTTTATAGGGAAAGTCTGACTTGGAACAGGCCCAGGGATAAACACATCTTTGTATCATGGAAGGAAACCCACACAGGTGGAGGGAGGACATACAGACTAAACAGAGAAAGCACTTCTGCTAAGAATCAAACTAGAGAAGCTCTTGCTGTGAGGCAGCCACACTACCACTGCACCATCCAAATATTACGTAGACCAGCCCAAAAGTATGAGCCAAACATTCCAGACAATCTTGTGAAAATTTGTACAGCTGAGAGCTATGTTGTTGTCTCTTTCGGCTTTTCCCGGTTAGGGGTCGCCACAGCGGAACTCCGGTCCGCTAATGATTGGCAGTAGATTTTTACGTACCGAGTTGCCAGCCCTGATGCACAACCTTCAACAAAGGTATGCCCATTCACTCATGTCTCCACACAGAAGACGCTTTAGCTGAGAATCGAACAGGACAACGTTTTATTGTGAGGCGACAATGCTGTCGCAGCACCACCACAGCAGTTAGTACAGCTGAGAGCTATAATTACTTCAATTAGAAGTGGTGGTATTGGTAGAGAACTCAGGCTCTTGCTCCTTGTACTTAAGGTACAGGGTTTGAGCCTGAGTAACCCTAACCAAAAGTTATACCTAACTGGGGCATTTTGCACACACACAAGTTATACCTAACTGGGGCATTTTACACACACACACACACACACACACACACACACACACACACACACACGAAAGTTATACCTAACTGGGGCATTTTACACACACACACACACACACACACACACACACACACACACACACACACACACACACACACACACACACACACACACACACACACACTCTGTTAATGGATAAACTGTCTCTACTTAATGGATAAACACAAATTCTGTTAATGGATAACCTGCTTCTACTTAATGGATAAACTGAATGCTGGACTAGCCATTTGCACAAGATGAATGCCAGACTTAAAAGAGCCAGTACACATTCTAATTGAACTGCAGCAATGGTAAACTGAATGCCCGCAAGTTAAAATACACACACAAATTTAAAATGACAAAATGCAGCAAGGGTTAACTGAATGCCAGACTAGCTAAAGAGACACTTAAAATGCACAAGATGAATGCCAGACTTAAAAAGCAAAGATACAGTTAAAATGAACTTACATAACATAGCAGCAATCTACTTAAAATGAACTGCAGCAACAGTTAACTGAATGCCGGACTAGCTAAACAGCCAGTTAAAGTTAAAATGCACAAGATGAATGCCAGACTTAAAAGCAGCAAAGAGCCAGTTAAAAATGAATTTACACACACTCTAATTAAAATGACGGACTTAAACGCAGCAAAAAGCCAGTTAAAGTTAAATGCACAAGAACGAACTTACTCACATGCTTGCACACAGTATCTTGACTGACCAACAGATGAATAAAATAATGCCCAGCACATCACTATTACATTCTCCATTTCCCTCTGAGTCCAACAGGCAGTAGCTGATGTCATCATGCACGCCCCTATAGGCTGGTGGTGACATCAG